>NC_073401.1:10561325-10813825 GCF_028641065.1 Leucoraja erinaceus | reverse complement strand
GCTTCGGATAGGGCAGCCATCGTAATCAAAGGCTTGTCCCACCCTGGCCATTCCACCCCCTCCCTGCTCCCATCCAGCAGAAGGTACAGATGTCTGAAAGCGCGCACCACCAGACTCAGGAACAACATCTTCCCCTCTGCTCTCAGGCTTCTGACCTGCCCTTCCATCAGCTAGAGTACTGTCCAATTCACCCCATTGTAGACATTGGACGTTGTCTCAGGAACTACTGTGCTACAATGCTGAAGACTGTGTCTGCGTGGGTTTCCTTCGGGTGCTCCGGTTTCCTCCCACATCCCAAAGGCGTTCAGGTTTGTAGGTTAATTGGCTTCTGTAAATTGACCCTAGTGTGTAAGATAGTGCTAGTGTACGAGGTAATTGCTGATCGCCATGGTGGGCCAAAGGGCTTGTTTACTCGCTGTATCTCTAAAGCTTCAACTACAATCTGCACTCTGCTTCTTCCCCTTTGCTCTATCTATATATGTGGGATTGACTCTTTGAAATTCCTTACCCAGTTTGCCCTACAGGTTGGGAAGTTGCACTAGGCCACACACTCGCTGGGAACGCACAGACCATTCCTTAACTTGGTAGCGCAAGTCATTTAGTTTAGTTGAGAGGTACAGTGCTTAAACAGGCCCTTTGGCCCACCGAGTCCACGTCGACCAGTAATCCCTGTACAATAGCACTATCATACACACGAGGGACGATATACAATTTTTACTGAACCCAATTAATCTACAATCCTGTATATCGCTGGAGTGTGGGAGGAAATCGGAGCACGTGGAGAATAACCCACGCAGGTCACGGTGAGAACGTACAAACTCCATACAGACAGCACCCGTAGTCAGGATTGAACTCAGTACACTGGTGCTGTGAGGCAACAACTCTACTGCTGCAACTCCGTGCCACCTTCTGCCACCTATTTACTGGCAGAAGCCCCTTCCTCATCACCATCATAACCATCATTTGCAATCACCTAGTCACGTATGAATGTTCTCCTGCTGGGTCCATTCCGTGGGTCTAGAGATGGCTGAAGAGGTCCATCCTGGAGCGAGAGACTTTAATGCAGGTGGATGCCTGTGCGTGGCATCTTTTAACGTGGGGAAATGGTGCAGGGACATCCACCACACGGTCCCTGACAGACACAGACCTGGGTCCAACAACACGGACTCCACTATCGTTGGCAGTATCTCCCTGCTGCAGCCTTCTTACAACTAATCCGCTGTGGTGCTCCGCATGCCAGCCAGCCACCATCCCCCGCTTGTTCCACCGTCAAGGTTTTTCTTCGTGGGCTGTGTTTTGTCAGCATCTTCCCTTCCGGCCTGCCCGCCTGCCCACCTGCCCGCCATTGGTGACTCTGCCAGGAGCGCACCTCTCAGGATCGTACGCAATCTCAAGCTTCGCTGACGGTCTCCATGTCAAATAGAAGATGGTGGTCATTTTTGGCTCGGTGGCGCAGCATTGGGGTTGTTGCCTCACAGAGCCAGAGGCCCTGGTTCAATGCTGGCCTTCAGCCAGTTGGACCAATTGCTCCCAATTGGGCCCCGCGCCCAAGGGGACTCGCGCCAGAGTAATCTACTCTCGGCTCGGGTAGATCTACGCCGGGTGGAGGGGGGAGAGAGGGGTGGGGAGAGAGTAGAGGGGTGGAGGGGGAAGAAAGGGGCAGACGGGGAGGGGGGGGGGGGTTGTGAGGGGTGAATGGGAGGTGGAGAGGGGGAGGTGGGGTGCATTCCCCCACTGTCCCGGGGCAGCGCTCCCGCCCCTCCAGTCGCCGTGCTTCACGCACACAGCCCCGGCTCCACCCCTCTCTCTCCCCAGGGAGACGCAGTGAACAATACAGGGAGGGCTGGGCCGGGGGTTGGAGCAACGTTTACAAATCACGGCCTCAGCTCACACCTGTCCGCCCAGACCCCGGCACCCGCTCCTGCCGCCGGCCCTCTCCCTCCCTTCTCTCCTTCCCTCCCCTACTTCTCTTCCCTTCTTCCCACCTCCTTTCTCTCTCTCTTTTCCCTTCTCTCCTTCTCCCTCCCATCTCTTTTCCCTTCTCTCCTTCCCTCCCTCCCACCTTTCTCTATTTCCCTCCCTCTCTTATCTCCTTCCTCCCTTCTCTCCTCTCCCTCCCTTCTCTCCTTCCCTCACACACACACATAACGCACAGACAACTAACACACACAACTATGTTAGGATGGGATAGAAGGGTAGGATGGGGCTGAAGCCCATAATTTAATGCCTGAACAGGTTTATCGCCAATGGTTATTGGTTTTCCAGGATCTAGTTAATTAAATTACTTTATTTTTCATTTCACAGTAATTAAAACAAGTGGTATTGTAACTATGTACTTTTCAGAGGTGATCTACACATTTTGTTTGTTACTTGTAGGCTTACATGAATGCAATTTTACATTAAAATGTAGCTTAGATCTGTTTTGTCCATTAACTCGCAGGCATTTTTTAAGCGCACATTTTGATTACTTTCCATTCTACCATAGAGATATGAAGTCTATAATAGACTTTATTTATATTTCTATGATTATACAGACCCTGGCTGGGAACCTGGGGCTCTCCAAAATTGTTCCCAATTGGGCCCTGGACCTCCGAAGGCCACCCCTGCCCTGGTCCAATCCCAACTACAGGTGCTGTCCGTAAGGAGTTCGTATGTTCACCCTGTGGCCACATGGAGATTCTCTCCACGTGGCCACCTTCCAAAGACGTACATGTTTGTAGGTTAATTGGCTTCAGTAAAATTGTAAATTGTCCCTCGTTTATAGGAAAGTGCTAGTGTGCGTGATGATCACTGGCCAGCACGGACCCAGTGGGCCGAAGGGCCTGTTTCCATGCTGTATCTTTAAAGTCTAAATAGTCTGGTCTAAAGTAGAACTTGCAATCCATTCATCAACGGGTTGAGGTTTTAGAATGAACATCAACAAAGTCACATCCTTATACTGTAAGGCCACATTTTCAAGACATTCCGTAATAACCTTCAGTTCTTCTTTACTATTTATTTATCAACTTCAAGATCTACAAGGGTTAAGGTTAATAATAATGGGATAATGGATTATTCGTCAATTTTACTTGACTTGACATAATGCTACAAGATAGAAATAAAACTGAATTTTGAAATGTATACAGTGAATAGAAACTTCAGTCTCGGAACCATATACAGTTGTGCAACCTTCATTCAGTTAGTAAAATCTGGCAAGTTTCATGATTTTACATAATGATTTTACATACATTTTACACATGAAACTAGAGTGATACTGTAAGTATTTACACAGGGAGACGAGGCGATGAATTCCATATAAGCAGTCCAAAATTGTTTAAAAATATAACAAGTAATATTGGCAGAATGCTCACAAGTAAATCCTGAAAGCTATCACAAAACCCTCTTTTGAAGAGAGGAGTTGTGCTTTTAAAAGCTGCCTGCCATAAGCTTTGAATAATATGATTAAAGCCTTCACATTCAACATCTAGCAATTCAAGGAAATTACACCTGTCACATTAGCTTAGCATTATTAATGCTATTTTTGTGATCTAGGTAAGCCATTACAATACACAAAGACATGCAGCAAATGAAGTTAATTAACACTCTGGCCTGTAACTCAAGTGACATCTTCCAAGTTCATCTTCAACACTTGTATAACTAAGCCATTCACCAGGCAACCATGGATTTAAATGCAAGTTCTGCTCGGATGTTCACCAAACTGGAAGCATTCTCCAACTTGGCTTCCAAAGCCGGACTTCTAACAAGTTTGAGGGAATTTTGATAAGAGCCAGACCTGGCGATGAAACAATTTGAAGAGGGGCCATGCATACTGAGATGCTGCATCATGCAGAGTGGTCGTGCGGAAGCTGCCAATGTTTTCTTTAAGATACATCACAACAGTTGGACAAGGCACTCAAGGCTACACTTCATTGCAGAGCGCCAAATACAACGTCCATCGGGGACAATCATACAATACTTCACTGAACAAAGATTCACATGATCTTTGTGCATACAGTCAGTCTTTTTCACTTTCTTGTTTACTTACACTGTTAACAGTAGCAACTTTCTCTGCAGCTTTCTTCTCAAAATGGTCTAACAATAGCTGTAAACATGACCAACAACCTCACATCGCATCAACCTCCGACAAACACATCCACCTGCTTAAGAGTTTCTCTGTCAAAACCAATCCCGAGGCAGCTAACCAGATGCTCCGTTACCTTTTGACCTCATTCTCCTCTTTTGTACTTCACGATTTTTTTTTAAAACATGTCACATCGTCACATCGTCCAATCCCACACCGACTGTTGCAGAAGACAAACCTGTGTCCATCGAGATGCGGAATGCTCAGTCCTGCTCTTGCCTCCTGCTTTTGTGCCAAGCACTCTTAAGTCGATGAATGACAGGTTGACTACACCTGATCCAAGCCCAACAATGTCACGGTATTCCATTAATCGCATCCCAGATGAACAAAGGTCTCACTTTCATCAAGAAGAGGTCTGGCAGATGGCGCCAAGTTTCTGCCGTCAACTGCTGAAGACTCATTGTCTTCATGGATGCCCACGCTAAGTTCACCAGATCTTCCCTCCACGAATGGATGGAAGCCTTGCTGAAAATATAGGGGACTCTGGTTCACTGCATCACCCACTCCCTGGTGGTGACCTTGACCACGTTACCAAATACAAACTAAGATACTTCAGGAAGTGTTGAAGAACAAAGGGAATCAAAATCACTTGTGAGCACGCATTGCAACCATGGATATTGAGTGAGGCACTTAAAACATCTCGTGTACACTGTTAGCCCCCTACAACACAAGAGAAGCAGTGACGCGAATACTTTTGCCACTGGTAGCTGATGCAATGCAGTTTCTCATGATTTCCTACCTGTTGGTTGAAGCATCGGGATTCTTCTGGCAAACAACAGTTGCGATGGAATGTTTCCCACCATTTCCCATCTCCTGTTTAACTTCCCACAAGGTCGGAACGCTGGGTCTTATATCAACAATGTTCACTCCCTTTTTGGCCTTTGCCCTGTTGGGGACAAAATGCACAAAGAATATTAACCAAGTGGATTTAGGTTTAGGTGTAGGTCTATTATTTTCACATGTAGTGCAGTACAGTACTAGGCTTGTTTCATGTGCTATCGAACCAAGTCAGATAATACTACACATGAATACAATCAAGCAAGACACAAGTACATGAGAGATGAGAAAGATGCAGTGTGCATGATACAGTTCTCTGCATTGCTTAGTTTAGTTTAGATGTTCCCAACCTTTTTTTGTGGCATGATGCCCCACCTAATCACCTCTAAAATCCTGATGCATTGCTTGGTGATATTTATTCTTAGATTTAAACGCGGAACTTCTAAAGGCAATTCAATAAATCAGCCAACCGCGCTTCGTGCGACGTGCCGACCAGCAATCCCCGCATTATGTAACTATTACAAGCCCCCAAAAACATTAGGGACACATCTGAAACAAACTACATATGTATGGAAAACCAAAAAAAGTAAAATACGAAAATTTGGAACCCCTCAAGCCCCCCCAATTGCCCCCCTGGGGCCCGTTGGGAACCAAAGTTTTAGAGTACAACGTCAGGTCCTTGGACCGTGTCCGCACCGACCAGGATCCCCGCACATTAACCGATTAGGACAATTCACACGTTTGGAGAAACCCAAGCCAACGCAGTACGTCTTTGGACGGGGAGCCAAAGGTTTTGTAGAAAACCCACGCAGGTCACGGGGGAGAACGTACAAACCCAGTACAGACAGCACACGTAGTCGGGATTGAACCTGGGTCTCTGGCGCTGCAAGCACTGTAAGGCAGGAACTCTACCGTTGTGCCACCGTGCCACCCGACAGGCCAAACAGCTCCAGAGACAAAGTGCAACGTCTGCAGTGAGGTAGTTTGCAGAATTGGAACTGCACCCCAGTAATGGAAGGACCGTTCGGAAGTCTGATAACAGAGAGGAAGATGTTGGTCTTAAGTCCAAAGGCAGGTGCTTTCCAACTTCATTACTCTGCCCTGCAAATCTGAAACACCATAACAATGTGAGCAGCGACAGAAACCGTTTGGGTTTTTCTATGGGGGGGTCTTTACTACTGAAATAGAGCAGGGGAAAAATAACATGTAGAAAGGAACTGCAGATGCTGTTTATACCAAAGATAGACACAAAGTGCTGGAGTAACTCAGGCAGCTTCTCTGGAGAAAGAAAGATGGGTGACGATTCGGGTCGGGACCCTTCTTCAGACAGAAACATCACCCATCCTTTTTCATCAGAGATGCTGCCTGACTCGCTGAGTGACTCCAGCACTCTGCGTCTATCTTCGGTTTAAATCAGCATCTGTAGTTCCATCCTACGCACTTTGTCTGTTCCACTGATTCTGAAGAAGGGTCCAAACCTGGAATGCCATCCATCCTTTTTCGCCAGAGATACTGTCTGACCCGCTGCGTTACTCCAGCGCTTAGTGTCTATCAGGGGAAAAGGAATAATGTGTATATCACGTCACACCAATTATTTAAGAGCTTGATAAAACTGAGATAGAATTTATTTTACTTTTTTTTCCCCTGCAGAAGTAAGTCACATTGATGGTAAAAATCAGGGAATTGTTCACTTTAAGCTTTAATCTAACGTACTCTTGGGATTCTTTGTTCCCGCAGTTCAGCGCAGAAACAGGCCCTTCGGCCCACAATGAATATAGTAGATTTCCATCATTCCGCCCCTTGCATACAGGTCCACCACCGATTTTCCGGTATTCTTGGTTCCAGGGTCTTTCTGGATTTTCCATGTTTCCAGGTGCTACTGAGGTCACAGCCTCCAAGAGGCGTCTAATGCCCCTGTCCCACTTCGGAAACCTGAACGGAAACCTCTGGAGACTTTGCGCCCCACCCAAGGTTTCTGTGCGGTTCCCAGAGGTTGCAGGTGGTTGCCGGAGGTTGCAGGTAGTGGAAGCAGGTAGGGAGACTGTCAAAAACCTCCGGGAACCGCAGGGAAACCTTGGGTGGGGCACAAAGTCTCCAGAGGTTTCCGTTCAGGTTTCCTAAGTGGGACAGGGGTATTACGGTACCAGAACGGTCCCCCTAGGCTGCCGAGGGGCCGAGATACCGACCCGCAAAGTCAGCCTCGGAAGTCGGCTATGGGGACCAATCTTCCGTCTCCGGCCGGGCCAGAGTTCCAGAGCCCCGGCTGCAGGGCGCAGATTCGACCCGCAAACTGCCATGGAAGTCCCGATGAGGTCGAGATCGACCACCTCACCCGGCATAGGCGCCACATTTTCGGGGAGACTTCCGGGGGGGGTGCACCCTCATGATTTTGTCTGGATTAAAGGAGGCGGTGGACCACCAGTTGCCAGTGACTGTACCTGTACCTAGTTTAGACACAGAGGAGTTAATACTACGAGGATGAAATACATAAATGATTCATTGTCGCTTTTTAAATCAGTTTTACTGACTAATATCAGGCTAAAATCAGGCATTGGACAATGACACCCTGATTAATGATATTTATTTATGTTGATTAACCTATTTTCATTTTTAATAATTAAAATGACAGCTTACTAATCTGAAATATATCAAGGGTTGCTTTTGCATGCAACAAAAGAAAAGCAACTGTATGCTGCCAATTATAAATGTTTTGCTTAGATTTTTTGAAGGTTAATGCTCAAAATAAGCTTCTTGCCACCTTGTCTGAATAAAAAAACTAGCTCAAATTGAACACTTCTTAAGGTCATAAGGTCATAAGTGATAGGAGTAGAATTATGTTTGTAGAAGGACCTCTTTCTGTGCTGTCTGACTCTAAAGTGAACTGACTGCACACACAATGAATCGTTACTCTGTAGATTTAGTGTACCCGACAGTTTCTAGAGGGTCCAAAATGTTAGATTGGGCAGGTGTTCACCAAAAATGAATACTACCAGTAAACTGCAATCTTTTAACGTGAATCACCATCAGGAAACACTTGGGTGTTCATGGGTTAAAGAACGTTATAACGTGTACACGTTGCTCCATCTGGCTGCAGATCCTATAACTCGACAAACTTTAAACCCAAATTATCATGGGAAAATGATCGAGGTACTCAGCAGGCGAGCCAGAAAAAAACCACGATAACATCTCAGATCAACCACCTTAAATCTGTGAAAAGATTAAAAAAAGGTGAAGTTTTAGCCCTGTCACTTTCACCAGAACTGAAAGGCTCTGATGAAAGATAAAAGTTTGGATTAGTTTTGTTTGGTTTAGTTTACATTACTTTACTTTAGTTTAGTGTCACGTGTACCGAGGTGCTGTAGGAAGCTTTTTGTTGCGTGCTAACCAGTCAGTGCAAGACCATGCATGATTACAATCAAGCTGTCCACAGTGTACAGATACATGTGAAAAATATACATCGGCTAGATGGGCTGGGACGCATCCTCAGTGATGTGACCTGGGGTCATCGGGTGTTTCGGGTCTCACAACATCAGACACCCATCGCCCTGGGTGACCCAGCCGGGGTTGATCAGGCCCTGACTTGCGTCCCAGCTGCAACCACCCACGGATCAGCCCTCTTAATAACTACTCTACAGGATAAAGGGAATTATATTTAGTGCAAGGTAAAGTCCGATTAAAGATAGTCCAAGGGTCTCCATGAGGTAGATGATATATCTCAGGACCGTTCTCTAGTTGGTGATGGGATGATTCGGTTGTAACAGGCGGGAAGAAACTGTCCCTGAATCTGGAGGTGTGCATTTTCACACTTGTGTACCTCTTGCCTGATGGGATGGGAAGGGTAGGGATGGGGGAGGGGAGGATGGAGGGCTGGTTAGTTAGTTATGCAAAAATGGAGAACTCAATGTTCATACCATTGGGATGTGAGCTCATTTAAGGTGCTGTCCCTTCTGTTTGAAAACCAGCTTCTGCGGTTCTGCGGTTCTACATTCCTTTTGAACATTCTCCGTTGTCAATCAGCATGGAAGACAGCAGTGGAACGTCACCGGCACTTGGCCTTCTCCTGACGCCACCTTGATTATTCAGCTGGAAAGCAAGCTGCCGTGAATGACAGTTCTAGAAGTTTCTGCTCTGACACTCCATGCATTAATCATAGCGGGAGATGGAGAGAGAATAGGGACGTGCAAAACTGAAAACATTTTCATCCACAAAAGGTCAAAATGATCCACTGAGAATGTGGGTGGTAAACATGAATATAGAAGATAGTGGAATGTGAAAGACGCAGAATCATCTGCTCATTATGCATTTTGCCTCAATTTCCCTCAATTTTAATTTCCTCAGTAAAAATTCAAGGCGATGTTATGACAAGTAGCTGAACTGGTTGTGATCATCGTCTGAAGAAGGGTCCTGACCCGAAACGTCATCCATTCCTTCTCTCCAGAGATGCCGCCTGTCCCGCTGAGTTACTCCAGCATTTCGTGTCCATCTTCGGCAATCATTTCCACACTTGCCAAACCCAACAGTATAACCTATAACCGATAACGTCTCAGGTTAAATGTCATGGATAAATGGATACAAAGTGCCGGAGTAACGCAGCGGGTCAGGCAGCGTCTCTGAAGAACATGGATAGGCCATGTTTCAGGTCGAGACTCTTCTTCAGACTGATTACCGGGGGAGGGGGCGATGAAAGCTGTGAGAGGCAGGACAAAGCACGGCAGCGAACAGGTCGACATAGGAAAAGGTTTGGGTAGGTGGGTTGGAACAAGGGCCAGATATATGAATGATGACTGTTCACAAGTGCAAGAGGCTTATGCCAGTAAAGACACAAAGTGCTGGAGTAACTCAGCAGGTTGGGCAACATCTCTGGAGAGCAGGGATGGGTGACGTTTCGTGTCGGGACCCTTCCTCAGACATGCTGAGTTGCTCCAGCACTTTGTGTCCTTTGTTGGTAAACCAGTATCTGCAGTTCCATGCGTCCGGTCTTAGCCACTGGTTCCCGTCCTCTGTAATGGACGTCCGTCCGTTCTCTTCCCGGCAGGGTTAGTGATACTCCAGGGACAGGGATAATCTGGGCTCTGAATGCTTGTCATTCTTTTCATATCATTTTTTCTTAAGATTTCAGAATTCACATAAATTAATTAATCCATAAATTATAGGAACAGAATTAGGCCATTCGGCCCATCAAGTCTACCATGCCATTCAATCATGGCTGATCAATCTTTCTCTCTCAACCCCATTCTCCTGCCTTCTCCCCACAACCCCTGACACCCGCACTAATCAAGAATCTGTTAATCTCTACCTTAAAAATATCCATTGACTTGTGGCCTCCACAGCTGTCCGTAGCAATGAATTCCACAGATTCACCACACTCGGCCTAAAGAAATTCCTCCTCATCTCCTTTCTAAAGGAACGTCCTTTTATTCTGGTCCTAGACTCTCCCGATGGTGGAAACATCCTCTCCACATCCAATCTATCCAGGCCTTTCACCACTCTCACTCACAAGGGAGGCAGCATTCACTTTGATCAGCTATTTCTTGTCACGATTGCTGTTCAGTGTGTCCAGGAGGAAGTATTCCTCAGCAGTTTATCTCTGCAACATGCCTTACAGCCCTATATTCATAGCTATTAACATTTAACATGCATAGCTAATTTTTGACTCCTTTCCAAATCTGTCCAAATAGCCAGAAGACACAAGCGACAGAAGATGCTGGAAGCTGGAACGGGAAAAAAAACGAATTGCTGGAAGAACACAGCAGGTCAGGCAGCATCCGTGGAGGGAAAGGAATTGCCGACGTACGGTTTAGTTTAGTTTATTGTCAGCGACTCTTCAGCTCAGTAACGTGTCACGTGTAACGAGGTACAGAGAAAAGCTTCTGTTGCCTGCTAACCAGCAAGCGGAAAGACAATACGTGATCCATCCACAGTGCACAGATACATGATAAAGGGAACAATGTTTAGTGCAAGTTGACATCCAGTAACGTCTGATTACAACTCTCCAATTAATTCAAGATAGCCCATGAATTGAAGATAGTCCGAGGGTCTCCAGTGAGGGTGTTCAAGTTGAGACCCTGCGTCAGGACTATTTGCTGTGTCCAAACATCCAAATCTGTTGCATTATTTCACAGAACACAGAACAGTGCAGGAACAGGCCCTTTATCCCACAATGCCTCTGCCGAACATGATGCCCTGATCAACTAAACACACCTGCCTGCACGTGATTCATATCCCTCCATTCCATGCATAACCATGTGCTGATCTAAACGCCATTGATGTATCTGCCTCCACCACCCCGGCAGCTCATTCTCGGCACCCACCACCCTCTGTATAAAATAAATTGTCTTGCACGTCTCCACTAAATGTTCCCCCTCTCACCTTATAGCTATGCCCTCTAGTGTTGGACATTTTCACTCAGTTATGCCACCATGGCACAGTGGCACAGTGGTAGAGTTGCTGCCTTACAGTGCCAGGGACCCGGTTTCCAACCTGAATACTGTCTGTACTGAGTTTGTACATTCTCCCCATGGCCATTTGTCCGGGTACTCCGGTTTCCTCCCACACTCCAAAGACGTGCAAGTTTGTAAGTCAATTGGCTTTGGTAAAATTGTAAATTTTCCCTAATGTGTAGGAGAGTGCTTGTGTACGGGGGGGTCGCTGGTCGGCACGGACTCGGTGGGCCGAAGGGCCTGTTTCCGCGCAGTATCTCTAAACTAAACTATGCTAAGCTAATCTCCTTGAAGCTTTGCCCCTCTCACCTTCCGATAAATATCGAGCCAAGAAGATATGGATTTCTCTGTAACTGCATGAATTAAATTCAGGTGCTTTAAAGGTGAAGTCCTGAAGAAAATAATGGGTAAGTCAATTTCCTCAGCAACTAGTGAAGCAGTTGTGAAATAATTATGGAGATGTGGCCTGGTCTGAAATGTGAGATCTCTCTCTGCTGCCAGGGTGTCATTAAGCACTTCAGGAGGTTTTCATTTTTGCGGAATGTGAATAATGTGCTCTAAAAAAGGCTCATTATTAAATCCAGCGTGATATTTCCATTCGTACACGAAGCTGTCTTCATATTAGCTCAATTAGATGTCATTTTGTGCTTCGTGTGAAACGGCCGGAATTTTGCTTTCCAAATTATTGCTGTTGGCCCTGTCTAACAATCTACACTGTCAGCTGGATTTTCCACTAAGGCTTTCCCTGATCTCGCAACACAATCTTGACAGAAATTTTAGTTGAGTTTTGTTTAAAGGTACGGCTTGGAAACTATACAACATGGTGGCACAGCGGTAGTACTTTCAGCGCCAGAGATCCGGGTTCGAATCCCATCTACGGGTGCTGTCCGTATGGAGTTTGCACGTTCTCCCCGTGACCGCGTAGGCTTTCACCGAGATCTTTGTTTTCCCCCCACACTCTAAAGACGTTCAGGTTTGTAGATTAATTGGCTTGGTATAAATGTAAATTGTCACTCGTGTTTGTAGGGTAGTGTTAATGTGCGGGGATCGCTGGTCAGTGCAGACTCCGTGGGCTAAAGGACCTGTTTCCGTGCTGTATCTCTAAGATAAACTAAACTAAAGGTTCTTCGGCACACCGACCCCATGCCGACCATCGATCGCCCATTCAAGCTAGTTCTATGTTATCCCTGAAGAAGGGTCCCGGCCCGAATATTCACCTCTCCATGTTCCCCACAGTTCCTGCTCGACCGGCTGAGTTGCTCCAGCACCTTGTGTCCTGCTATGCTAACCCACTTTATCACCCACTCCCAACGCACGGAGAGCAATTCACAGAGGCCAATGAACTTCCGAACCCGCACGTTTGTGGGATGTGAGAGGAAAACTGAGCCCCTGGAGGAAACCAACACAGTCACAGGGAGAACGTGCAAACTCCATAGAGGCAGCACTGAGGTGAGGAACGATCCCGGGTCTCTGGCGCAGTGAGGCAGCGACTCTGCCCGCTGTACCCCACTGGGCTGCCCAGAGAAATCCAGAGAAAGAATGCAAACAAATGATACCCCTGCCCCCATTAAATGAACGTTAAATAATTGTTTACTGGCGGCAAGTTGTTGCAGCGGTAGACATGTTGCCTTACAGCGCCAGAGACCCGGGCTCAGTCCTGACAGATTCTTGATTAGTACGGGTGTCGGGGGTTATGGGGAGAAGGCAGGAGAATGGGGCTGAGAGGGAAAGATCGATCAGCCATGATTGAATGGTGAGTAGACTAGATGGGCCAAATTACAACAATTCTGCTCCTATAACTAATGAACATGAACATTATGAGTGGCAGAGATAGAGTAGACAGTCAGAACATTTCTCCCAGGAAAGAAATATCGAATACAAAAGGGCATAGCTTTGAGATGAAAGGGGCAAGGTTTAAAGGTGATTTTCTTTACACAAAGGGTGGTGAGTGCTTGGAACGGAGGTACAATACGATAGCGGCATATAAGTAGGTAGTCACCTGGACATGGTTGGATACAAAGAGGCAAGAGTTGGTATTGGTATCAAGTTCGGCACAGACATTGTCGCCCAAAGAGCCTGTTCTGTGTTGTACTGTTCTATGTTTTAATTATCTATCTGATGTTGTACTATATTTAATATTATTTCTCATATGTGTAGATGCTTAAATCAGACGAAGATCAGATATGATCTCCAGGGCGGTCACCGTGGCGCAGTGGTAGATTTGCTGCCTTGATCTGCCCGTGACCTGCGTGGGTTTTCTCCGAGATCTTTTCTCTGGTTTCCTCCCACGCTCCAAAGACGTACAGGTTTTTAGGTTAATTGGCTTGGTAAATGTAAAAATTCACCCTAGTGGGTGTAGGATAGTGTTAATGTGCGGGGATCGCTGGTCGGCACGGACCCGGTGGGCCGAAGGGCCTGCTTTTGCCCCGTATTTCTAAACTAAACTGAAACTAAACTAAACATGTAAAAATATTCCTTCATATTTAGAGCATACAATGGGCAGCACAGTGCCACAGAGAGCTGCTGCCTTACAGCGCTAGACCTCCGGATTCAACCTGGACTCTCACCGATGTAGAACTGCTGACACCTAGAGCAGCGGATACAATAGATGAGGTTGGAGCAGGTGCAGGTGAACCTCTGCCGCATCTGGAAAGACTGCTTGGGTCCTTGGATGGAGTCAAGGGGGGAGGTAAAGCGACAAGTGTAGCATTTCCTGCAGTTGCAAGGGAAAGTGCCAGGAGAGGGGGTGGTTTGGGTGGGAAGGGACAAATTGACCAGGGAGTTACGGAGGGAGCAGTCTCTGCGAAAAGCCGAAATGGGAGGAGATGGGAAGATGTGGCCAGTGGTGGGATCCCGTTGGAGGTGGCAAAATTGTTTGTTGTACGTGACGGCTGGTAGGGTGGAAGGTGACGACAAGGGGGACTCTATCCTTGTTACGAGTGGGGGGGATGGGGAGAGCAGAGTCACGGGGTATAGAAGAGACCCGGGTGAGAGCCTCATCTATAGTAGAAGAGGGGAACCCACGCTCCCTAAAGAATGAGGACATCTCCGATGCCCTGGTGTGGAACACCTCATCCTGGACGCAGATGCAGTGTGGACGGAGGAATTAGGAGTAGGGGATGGAGTCCTTACAGGAAGCAGGGTGGGAAGAAGTGTAGTCCAGCTAGCTATGGGAGTCAGTGGGTTTATAGTAGATGCCGGGCAGTAATCTGTTACCTACGATGGAGATAGTGAGGTCTAGAAACAGTAGGGAGATGTCGCAAATGGTCCAGGTGTATTTGAGTGCCAGGTGGAAGTTAGTGGTGAAATGGATGAAGTCAGTTAGGTCAGTCGGTTAAGAGTTCAATTTATTCGTGAAATAATTTCTCTGTATTCTTGGGGTTTTGCCAAATGCCCTCGGATCAGTTTCTGCAGTAGAGATGCTTTAATGTGCTTTTCAGACTATTTCTGTCCTTCTAGTCTCATTGATGTTGTACTTTTTTTTTTGTTGTTGAAGTGTTCTGCACCCAAACAGATTCAACCTTGGAACAGTTTGAGGCTGTATTGGATATTGAGGATGTTCCAGCACAGAAATATATAATTCGGCTCACTGAGTTTAAGAGAGAGTTAGATTTAGCTGTTAGGTCTAAAGGAATTAAGAGATATGGGGGGGAAAAAGGAACGGGGTACTAATTTTAGATGATCAGCCATGATCATATATTAAATGGCAGTGCTGGCTCAAAGGGCCGAATGGCCTACTCCTGCATCCATTTTTCTATGTTTCTATGGTTCTATTCCTTGGAATGCAGATGGATGAGGGGTGATCTTGTAGAATTTTGAGAGGAATAGAGACACACACAGTCTCTTGTGTTGTGTTTTGGTTCTTCTACTGCATGACTGCAGAAACCAAATTTCGTTTGAACCTCAATGAGGTTCAAATGACAACAAATAAATTGCATCATTGTATCATTGAATCGAGAACCAGAGGACATTGGTTTAAGGTGAGGGGGGAAAGATTTAATAGGAAAATGAGGGGTAACGTTTTCGCACAAAGGGTGGTGGGTGTATGGAACGAGCTGCTGGAGGTGATAGTTCAGGCAGGTACGATCGCAACTTTTAAGCAACATTCAGGCAGGTGCATGGATAGGACAGGTTGAGAGGGATATGGGCCAAATGCAGACAGGTGAGACTTGGTGGGCATGATGAGCAAGATGGGCCGAAGGGCCTGTTTTCCACGCTGTATGACTATAACCTAGAGTAAATAATATACCAAATGAGATTCAGACTGGGTGTGTAAGAAGGAGCTGCAGAGAGACACAGAAAGCTGGTTGAGAGTCAAGTCGGGTCTCGACCCGAAACGTCACCCATTCCTTCTCTCCAGAGATGCCTGCCTGTCCCGCTGAGTTACTCCAGCTTTTTGTGTCTACCTTTGGAGATTCAGACTGGGGACTGCCTGGAAAATATGCCCGTTCAGTAGCTGCATATGTTGCATCACAGTTTGGCTGCCAGAGAGAAGGAATATAGCCTTCCAAATGCTACAATACACAAGAGTGCCATATTAAAAAGTACATTCATGCACAGTAAATTTGCTTTGTAATGGGATTATAATGCCATCCACGAGTCCCTTTACTTCAATAAATGTTCTCTTGTGTAGCTCTGCCTGTGTCAGCAGCTCAGCTTCAAGTTGCCCACTAAGGAAGACCCCATTAATAAATAACAGACGGCCAGCTAAAAGGGCACGTCAGTAAGCCAAAATAATCATTTGTAAAGTGCTGTCTTTGACCAGTGGTGAATGGGTAATCGCGGGCTAAGTTGGTGGTAGTCATTGCCTCGTCTGTCAGCTGGAACACTTGCTAGAAGACCAAGCTCAAGTACAGTCGGTGAAGAAAGCAAGTACTGAGGGCGGCATGGTGGCACAACTGTTGCCTCCCAGTGCTGGAGACCTCGACACAGCTCTACAAGATCACCCCCTCGTCCTCCTGCACTCCGAGGAAGAGAGTTCGAGCCTCCAGTCCTGACCTCGGGTTGGGGGTGCTGTCCATGTGGAGTTTGCACCTTCACCCTGTGAGTTTCCTCCGGATGCTCCGGTTCTCCTCCCACGCCCCAACCAGACGTGCGTGTTTGTAGGCTAAATGGCCTCTGCCAGGTTGCCCCCTGGTGTGTAGGGCTTGGATGAGAAAGTGGGAAAACATAAAATAAAACTGGGGTACAGAGCGATGGCTGGTCGGCGTGGATCCGGTGAGACGGGGGCCTGTTTCCGTGCTGTATCACTAAACTAAAGTAAATAAAGTTGCTAAAAATCCAATTCTATGTGAAGTACATTTGGCACAGGGGCAGCAAATTGCAGTGAATAGATTGGCAAACAGCCATCGAATTGCTGCCATTTCACAGCAAGTCATTGCATGTGACAAGAACCCTCTCCTATAATACCAGCACTTTGTTTCCCCATCAAGTCCACATATAGACGATCGCAAACACCTCAGCCCTAAAAATCACTCAAGTGCTTTCTGCTAAATGTTAGCTACACACATTTAGAGTATTTCCCAACATTGTGGCAGTTCAGGGCTGACAACTGCTGATGTACACAGAGCTCTAGTTTATGTAGTATAGAGATAAAGTGTGGAAACATGCCCTTCGGCCCACCGAGTCCGTGCCGACCAGCAATCATCCCGAACACTAGTTCTATTCTGCACTCTAGGACCAATTTACAGAAGCCAATTAACATACGAAAACCTGCACGTCTTTGGAGTGTGGGAGGAAACCGGATCACCCAGAGAAAACCCACGCGGTCACAGGGGAAATGTACAAACTCCGTACAGACAGAAACCATAGTCAGCATCAAACCTGGGTCTCAACGCTGTAATGCAGCAACTCTATCACTGTATAACTGTCCGACCAAGTCGTACAGCCTGGAAACAGGCCCTTCAGCCCATCTTGCCCATGTTGACCAACATGCCCCAATGATAAGTCAGTCAATGATGCAGGCAGTCATTTCACAGCGTGTGGGGAGTCCGGCCAGGGGTAAAGTTGCGGGAGGGCAGTAGCGTTGAGAAGGACGGGGTCGGGGATCATGCAAGCAACCAGCTCAAGAGCGGGTCAGCGGGCGATGGACATCAGGACAGCGGGCGGTGGAGCTTACTCCATGTGTCAGCGCGAGGAACCTCAATTGATCCCTTGTTCGCACTGACACAGGGGTGTCCACTGCCCGCTGTCCTGTTATCCATCGCCCAGACCCGCTCCGCTCTATGATCTTTGCTCTTCAGCTGGTCCCTCACTGTTCAGATGGAGAGCACTGCCAGAGGTGAACGGGCCGGCAGAAAGCGCTGAGCTCCTGAGCTGCTTCCCTCCCCGGCCACAATGCGGTGGCTCCGCACGCGGAGCGGGTTACTGGCATGATCCCCGACTCCCTCCGTCTCAACGCTCCTGCCCTCCCCGCAACTTTATCCCTGACTAGACTCACCACATGCTGTGAAAGAATCTCTCCCCCCAATCGATCCCTTGAACTAGTATTGTCATTCAATAAGATCACAATTGATTCAACTTGTGTGCTCCCGTTTTTCCCCACCATCTCTCCACCTGCATCACCCTCCACCCTCCCCCCCCCCCCCCCCCCCCCATTCAATAATTCAGAATGAAGGAGATTTGGAACCTTGGGCAATTTGAATTGTTACTTTCTTTATTTTTATTTCTTTATTTTTACGGAGAGGAGAACAATCTGCGCATACGCAATTTATGATTTTTTAAAAAGCCGACTGACTGCCTACCCCGTGTAGTTACTCACCGCATGTGCCTGCCTTAAACCTATGTTCCCTAGTTCTTGATCCCCCTACTCTGGGTACAAGACAGCATGTATTCACCTTATCTGATCCGTGAATTAATGAATGAAGGGCCTGTTTCCCTGCGTCATATTTAAACTAAACCGCATCACATCACCCTGATATTTACTTCTTTTAACGGTTAACATTTAGAGAGAGTGCATTTCACCCGCTATTTCCCGGGAATCTTCATGTCTGTGGATTGGATAGGACAAAGTCTGGCAGTTCTTGTAGCTGCTAATTGGTCAAAATGCTTCAAGATTCTGAGACAGTTGCAGGTGCTCGGATTTTTAATAACCTTTCACGACAATATTGTTTTTAGTTTCTGTCACGTCATTACCTCCATTGAATAATTTGGATTTATTTTTTGATTTTTTTTGTTTTGCCAGGGCAATTGTTTTCCTGCTCTTCAAAGGGGTGTCGACAGTGGAAGGGAGAGTGTATCCACTGCCTTCAGCAAGTGTCGGTATCAAGCATTCACTGGGCCAGGTGTACCATAATCAAACAGAGAATAAAACTCCTCGTACAATACACTGACAACACTTGTCATTTTCCAAGCAGCATCTCCTACGCCTGCACTGCTCTGACATTTCTCAGCTCTCTTATCAGTTGCCCAAAGCACACAGAGTGGTGTAGCTCCCTTACACTCAGCACGTCTGTCCTTAAAGCAAAGCTCAATCCTGTTCACTGTGACTCACTGGTGTACTGACGTGAACAGATCTGAGTGCACGAGAGAGAATGAGGCAGAGCAGGGGGGGAGGGGGAGAGGTAGAAAGGGGAAGAGAGATAGGGAGGGTGAGAGAGAGGGAGAAATTGAAGAGGGCTGGGGGGGGGGGGGGGAGAGGGAAGGGACAGGGAACAGGGGAAGGGGGGGGGAGAGAAGGAGGGGGAGAGAGGGGATGAGATGGGGGAGAGAGGGATGGGAGGGGGAGAGTGAACGAGGGAAGGGGGAAAGGAAGGGGGGGGGGAAGAGGATCCCAAGGCATAATGTGCTTCTGGACCAACGAAGCCCTCTGGAAGTGTAGTCATTGTAATACAGGAATGGACAGGGCTGATTTACACACGGGAAAACAGGCACAAACAGTGATGTGATAATGACCTGATGATTTGTCAAAGCAACAATGATCGATGGTTAAATATTGATCAAAGCTCCAGGGATCTTTATTCAGAGACAAGAAGGAACCTTGGCCTCATGTCTCATCCAAAATATTGCATCCCTTCTGTACTTCAGTGAATGCGGGTACACTTAATGCCAGACCTTGTGTGAAACTTAGAAACACAATAATCTACCTCAAAGGTGAGAGAGAGAGAGAGAGAGAGAGAGAGAGAGAGAGAGAGAGAGCGAGAGAGAGAGAGAGAGAGAGAGAGAGAGAGAGCGAGAGAGAGAGAGAGAGAGAGAGAGAGAGAGAGAGAGGAAGAGGGAGGGAAAGGAGGGAGGGCGGGAAAGAGATAAGGTGAGAGGGTGAGAGAGGGAGGGGGATTTGGGGTGAGTAGGGAAGGGGAGGAGAGAGATGGAGATGCAGAGATGGAGAGTGAGGGAGAGAGGGAGGGAGATGGATAGGGAAAGGGAAAAATCACCTATCCATGTTCTAAGATGCTGCCTGACCCACTGAGTTACTCCAGCACTTCTGCGCCTTCTGTTGTAAACCAGTAATATGCAGTTCTTTGTTTCTGAGTCTGAAGAAGGGTCTCAACTCGAAACATCACCTATTCCTTTTCTCCAGAGACGCTGCCTGTCCCGCTGAGTTACTCTAGCCTGTTGTGCCTGTCTTTGTTTCTACCTCTCTCTTGTTTTCCATGTTTTGGCCTTCGGTACAAATTCCCATTGTTAAGCCTGATCCCTCTCCCACCCACACACACTGGGACCAACCAACCTGTCCAGAAAAACACACACCTTTGGAACATGGGGGGAAACTGGAGCACCCGGGATGAACTGAGAGACTGTACAAACACATCGCAGAGAAGTCAGGATCAAACCCGGATCCAAACTGTGTCACTACTGTACTGCTCTTTGCATGATTATAACTAAATGGTTATTCTAGTATATGATCTTCATTCTTCCAGGCTCCAAACTTAGTTTGCCCTCATTTAATTCCTGGTGCCCTCTGTTGGTTGAAGGCTTTAATTGCTGTCCTAATGATTCAACTTACCAAGGCAGTGGCTTCACCCTGACCAAAGTACGGCTCCATTAATGCAGCCCAAAATAGACTCACTCTTACAAGAATTATCTTTAATCAGGGTGTTTAAGAAGGAACTGCAGATGTCGAGAAAATCGAAGATGGACAAAAATGCTGGAGAAACTCAGTGGGTGAGGCAGTGTCTATGGAGCGGAGGAAATAGGCAACGTTTCGGGTCGAAACTTCAGACTGATGCTGTGAGGTGTCTTGAACATAGGTAGGGAGGGATTTAACCAGGATGGAGTCGAGGTATGTGGAAGTAAGTTCGATAGGACACAAACAGGCAGAAACAATGGGACTGCCAGGACAGTCAGGTTTGTGGATTATGGGGAGAAGGTAAAATCAGGCCGTGCGGCGCGGGGCTGGGGAACGATGAGGTTGGGGGCAGGGAGCCGGAAGTGATGAATTCAGTGATGGTGCCAGAGATAATGGCCTTGCGCTCGTCTGAGGGGTCATGGTCCAAGGATAAGTAGGAGGAGGTGTCTGAGAGTTGGCGCGTGGCCTCAGACTTGTAAAGATCAGCGCGCCAGACTACCACGGCACCTCCCTTGTCGGCAGGTTTGATCACCCAGTCTGGGTTGTTGCAGAGTGAGGGGAGGGTTGTACGTTCAGAGGGGGAGAGGTTAGAGTGAGACAGGGGAGTGGAGAAGTTGAGGCGGTTGATGTCCCACCAGCAGTTTAAAATAAAAAGGTCTAAAGCCGGTAGATGGCCATGAGGGGGAGTCCAAGAGGAGGGAGGGGGAGGGGGGGGGTCCGTTGGCCATGAGGGGGAGTCACAACCTGCCAGCGAATTAATTTCAAGTTACAAATTTGGTGACCAATTCTGGTTACATTGGGGCCACAGTAGCCAATTTTAAAGCTAATTTTATATCCATTTGCATGAATCTATTATTCGGCAGCCTAGTCTTTGTAGGACTGCTAGGCCACTCCCTCTTCTCCCCTCTCCCATCGGGCAAAAGGTATAAAAGAGTGAAAACGCACACCTCCAGATTCAGGGGCAGTTTCTTCCCAGCTGTTATCAGGCGACGAAACCATCCAACCACAACTAGAGAGCAGTCCCGAACGTCTATCTACCTCATTGGAGACCCACAAACTATCTTTAATTGTAGTTTACGGGACTTCATCTTACATTAAAAGTTGTTCCCTTATCATGCATCTGTACACTGTGGGCACTGTGCACTGTGGATTGTCATCGTGTATTGGCTTTCCACTGACTGGATAGCATGCAGCAAAAGCTTTTCACTGTACCTCGGTACACTTGACAATAGTCAATAGTCAATTTAATTGTCATTTGGACCCCTGGAGGTCCAAACGAAATGCCGTTTCTGCAGCCATACATTACACACAAATAGACCCCAGACACAACATAATTACATTTAACATAAACATCCATCACATAGCTGTGATGGAAGGCCAAATAAACTTCTCTCTCCACTGCACTCTCCCCCCACCCCCCGATGTCAGTCAAAGTCGGCTGGCGATGGCGATTGTCCCGCGGCCATTAAAGCCACGCCGGGTGGTGCGAGGTCGCACACCGGGTCTAGATGTTGGAGTCCCCAGCGTGCGCTCGCAGAGTCCCGCGGCCATTCCAAGCCGCGCGGGGCAGTGATGTAGGCCCCGCTCCAGGAGCTCTTCGACCCCGCAACTCGGGCGGGAGAAGTCGCCGTTGCAGGAGCCCTGAAAAGCGGTCTCCCTCCAGGGACCCGCGGGCTCCCGGTGCCGCCGTCCGCAGACCCGCAGTTGCAGCCTCCGCATCAGTAGACCAATAGACCAAACTCAGTGTTGAGTTGACCTCTGTAGGGCTCGGAGTCATGCTGTATCGGCCTGCCAACCTGACACCACAAGACTGGAGCATTGTGGACACAAAACACCATTTAACTAACACAGTGGTTTCCCAACTTTTTTGGGCTACCGCCCCCTAGTGCCCAAGGCGCACCCTACCCTAGCAGTGGCCCAGCAGTAGAGTTGTCACTATACAACACCAGAGACCTGGGTTTGATCCTGACCTCGGCTGCTGTCTGTGTGATGTTTGCGTGACCCTATGTGTCTCCTATGGATGCTCCAGTTTCCTCCCACATCCCAAAGGGTTTGCAAGTAAATGGGCCTCAGTAAATTGCCCCCAATGTGTCGGGAGTGGATGCGAAAGTAGGATACCACAGAACTAGTGTGAACAAGTGATCAATGGTCAGCATGGACTCAGTAGGCCGAAGGGCCTGTTTCCATTATTCTTTCAACTCAATTTAATTCAATTCAATTCTTCTTGAGTAGACCAAGCTTGTTTTCATAGATTCCAGTTGTAATCATTTCCTCCGATTTAAAATATGCAAATTGGCAACATTATACACAACTTCCCCAACATTATGATTCTTCTCACTGTTCCATTTTGTGTGATGGTTGAGATAATGTCAATGTGCAGATGTGCATATGAAAAGCAGGATTACTTTAAATTCACTACCTCAGACTGAAAATAGATATAAGGCACTTGGAATATTGTGAGCCGATTTGGGCCCCAATATCTGAGGAAGGATGAGGTTTACGAGAATGATCCCAGGAATGAGTGGGTTAACATATGATGAGCGTTTGACGGCACTGGGCCTGTACTCGCTGGAGTTTAGAAAGATGAGGGGGACCTCATTGAAACTTACTGAAGAGTGAAAGGCCTGGATCAAGTGGATGTGGAGAGAGGGTTTCCACTCGTGGGAGGGCCGTAGCCTCAAAATAAAAGGGCGTAACTTTAGAAAGGAGGTGAGGAGGAATTTCTTTAGTGAAAGGGTTGTGAATCTGTGGAACCCATTGCCACAGATGGCCGTGGGGGCCAAGTCAATAGATGTTCTTAAGGTGGGGATTGATAGATTCTTGATTAGTATGGGTGTCAGGGGCTATGGGGAGAAGGCAGGAGAATGGGGTTGAGAGGGAGAGATAGATCAGGTATGATTGAATGACAGAGTGGATATGATTATTATTAACATTATACTTATGGGCGTCTTTCAAAGACTCTCAGGGACACCTTACAACATTTAATAAGCAGATTACAAAACATATAAGCAGAATAAAACAAAAAACGAAAAAAAAATAGTTGGGACATCAACAATAAACAATTCATAGAGAGAGCGGCAGCAGCTTAACGTGCTAGCGTTCACTCTCCCTTCCGGCAGCCATCTTGGAGACAGAACAATCAAAACACATTTTAACATTGAACATCCACCCCAGTGACTCCTCCACACTCCCCACTGTGGTGGAAGGCAAAATATAGTTCAAGTCCTTCCCCTAGAACATCCGCGATTTGTTCTTCTAACTGCCTTTTGTTCATTCTTATTCTTTTTATTTTGAAAAACTTGATATGAAATTATAGATCCTCTGATAAATGCTTTGAAAGATTCCCATAGTAAAGCGGGTGAAATATCTGGGGTGTCACTGGTCTCGAAAAAAAGTTCCATCTGTTGTTTTAAATATAAGACTGCAAGAAATATTGCAAGACATTCCTTCAAGTTTAAAAAAAAAGTTAACGGGGGGTGGACAGAAATAATGCTGTTGTGATATTTTGGGTTCATTGTATAGGGGATTAATTTTGTGTACACTAGGAAATAGTCTATACATGAGTATGTTATGTGTACCATTGAATAAAACGAATATTCCCTTCCAACTGGGTTTGCGATCCTTCAAACATCTGTTGTATTTGTATTTTTTATGTATGTATTTAGGAGTTCACTAGTTTTAGATTTTGTGTTACCCCTCTTTTGTTGTATAGATTTATCCAGGTACGGATCTAAAACGCAATTAAATATAGTTCAAGTCCTTCCCCTAGCACATCCGCGATCATGGGCCTCGAGCCTCCGTTGACGGGACGATCTTGACTCCCATGGCCAGTGTTCGGGCCCTCCACATCAAGGCGCTCCATTCCCGCATCGGGGGGGTATCAGCTCCCTCGCGCCGGGCGATCGAACATCACGTCGGGGCTGGTCGTACCTTCCGCGGCGTTGGAGCTCCCGACTAGCCTCACCCAATATATGGGCCCAATGGCCTAATTCTGCTCCTAGAACTTACGAACTTATGAGAGCATCTTATTGAAGCAAACTTGAATTTGTTGGCCTGTTAAAACCTTGCTTTGCAGCGCATGGTGAAGCTCACCAAAGTGTGATGTGCATGAACAAAGTCACTGGGCCGTTCTGTAGGCCGGGACAGCTGGGCAGATCAAAGCCGACTGGCAGCGGCACAATGACAGCACTGTGGAGAGGTGATGTGCTCCATCACTCACATTTATCGTTTGAGGGAACACAGGAATTTCACACTCCATATCGACACGGCTCAAATCAAAGAGGCCAACTCTCTGCCAGGCATCACCGAGATTCACACTTATCACACAAGCAACTTTCTCACCCCTGTTTGCATGTTCTTTCAGCAGTGGACTAACGAGCAGGCAACTGAAAAACAGACGGACATGCCTGCCTCTCTCTGCCCCTGCATTCCCAGTAGGTCGATAATGAGAAGACTGAAGTTCACAAAACACACTCGCTATTCTTTGCCGTTTAGCCAGTTGAATATGAGGCACAGTTGCCCCACAAGCTGAAATTGCCCCTCATTAATTACAGCACTTCAATACATTGTGTCGTTTAGTTTAGAGATACGGCATAGAAGCAGGCCCTTTCGTGCACCAGGTTCACACTGGTCATTATGCATATGTGTTTGTATTGGGAGTGTGTATGTGTGTGTGTTGGTGTGTGTGTGGTGTGTGTTGGTGTGTGTGGTGTGTGTTGGTGTGTATGTGTGTGTGGTGTGTGTTGGTGTGTGTGTGTGTGTGTGTGTGTGTGTGTGTGTGTGTGTGTGTGTGTGTGTGTGTTGTGTGTGTGTGTGTGTGTGTGTGTGTGTGTGTGTGTGTGTGGTGTGTGTGTGTGTGTGTGTGTGTGTGTGTGTGTGTGTGTGTGTGTGTGTGTGTGTGTATGGTGTGTGTGTGTGTGTGTGTTGGTGTATGTGGCGTATGTTGGTGTGTGTTGGTTTGTGTCAGAGTGTGTTGATGTGATGTGTGATGGTATGTGGTGGTGTGTGTGTGTGTGGTGTGTGTGGTGTGTGTGTGGTGTGTGTTGGTGTGTGTGTGGTTTGTGTCAGAGTGTGTTGATGTGTGTGTGGTATGGTGTGTGTGTGTGTGTGTGTGTGTGTTGTGTGTGGTGAGCATTTGTGAGTGTGTGTTGGAGTGTCTGTTGAATTGAAAAATACAGCACGGAAACAGGCCCTTCGGCCCAGCGAGTCGAGGCCAACCATCGATCACCCGTTCACACTACTTCAATGTTATCCCACTTTCTCATCCACTCGCAACAGAACCGGGGCAATTTACAGAGGACAATAAACCTACAAACCCTGACCTTTTGGGAGTTAACCAGAGTACCTGGGGATATCAAACAGGAATAGCCTGCAAACTCCACACAGGCAGCTCCCGAGGCCATGACTGAACCTGGGTCTCTGGCGTTGGGAGGCAGCGACTCTACCAGCTGCGCCACTGTGCCGCCCTTGTTGTCGAAGTGTTTAAAATTCACTGGCCATCCCTGCAGCATCCTCTGTGGGAAGTGCTGGACTTCCAAACAAAGTGTCCTCTGTACCTTAAGCTCCGAGAATAAAGATGATCCACAAGCGAGGCAGGATCTGAGCAAGATACCTGCTATAAATCTAGCTGATGGATTCTATTCAGACTGCGGTCTGTGAAGACTGAAGGATTCAGTGTGAGGCTGAATGTGAATTAGAATTGGATAACAAGCAACTTTTTTTCCCCCCAGCCGCACATTAAATGGAATGGAACAGAAATTGCTTGAAAAGCACATCCCGCCGTGTTAATTGGAAGCTTTAGCTCATGGTTTAGATCACACCCTGTGCCGCAAATTGCTGCCGACGCTAGTCAGTGATATCTCGGCGATTCTGCACCTCATTCACGCCGTCCGTCTCCGTAATTAGCGGAAGAAAATAACCGGAGAAATAAAAACAAGCCAACGACAGAAAGGGAGCAGACTCTAGAACGTGCAAACTCAGAAAAATAGATCGCAGAACAGTTCAGCACAAGAACAGGCCATTCAGCCCACAATGTCCATGCCGAACATGATGCCAAGTTAAATTAATCGCATCTGCCTGCACGTGATCCATATCCCTCCATATCCATGTGCCAGTGTAAAAGCCTCTTACAAGCCACTATCATGACTACCTGCACCACCACTCCTGGCAGCACCTCCCAGGCACACTGTGCCACTTTCCATATAAACACCCTACACCCACATATCCATAGACAATAGACAAAAGGTGCAGGAGTAGGCCATTCAGCCCTTCGAGCCAGCACCGCCATTCAATACGATCATGACTGATCATCCACAATCAGTACCCCGTTCCTGCCTTCTCCCCATATCCCCTGACTCTGCTATCTTTAAGAGCTCTATCCAACTCTCTCTTGAAAGCATTCAGAGAATCGGCCTCCACTGCCTTCTGAAGCAGAGAATTCCACAGATTCACAACACTCTGGGTGAAAAAGCTTTTCCTCATCTCAGTCCTAAATGGCCTACCCCTAATTCTTAAACTGTGGCCCCTGGTTCTGGACTCCCCCAACATCGGGAACATCCTTTAAACTTTGCCCTTCTCACCATTAATCTGTGTCTTTGAAATTTCCACCCCAGTTAGAGGCTTCTGACTGTCTAACCGATCATTGCCTCTCATAAATCTACATACTCCTATCATATCTCCCCTCAGTCTTTTCGAATATGTCCTGTAGAAATAAATAAAGGAATGAACACTGAAAGTATTTAACAATAATCCCTACTTTTAACATCAACCCTGAAAACGAGCTTTCTCGCAAAGTAGTGAGTTTTTAAAAGCATGTCAACCAATAATTTATGAAGGGCACCTCTCCATTCCCATAAATCTAAGTTGCCTCTGTTGCCAATTTCCTTGAATACTTAAAAGATTCCATGATTATTCACATTAATCAACAGCTTAATTCTAACAATGTTCATGACGTGTAGATTCCATCTGAAATGTAATCTTTCAAGCGTTACTTTGCGCACATCAAAGTTCATAAGTGATAGGAGAAGAATTAGGCCATTCGGCCCATCAAATCTACTCCGCCATTCAATCATGGCTGATAGATCTTTCCCTCTTAACCCCATTCTCCTGCCTTCTCCCACATAAGTCCTGACACCCGTACTAATCAAAAATCTGTCAATCTCCGCCTTAAAGATATTCACTGGCTAGGCCCTCACAACCTTCTGTGACGATGAATTCCACAGAAGGGCTTGTCCCACTTGGTGATCTCTTTGGCGATTGCCGGCATCATTGACCGCCGTATCAGGTCACCGGAAAATCTGCGGCATGCGCGGCGGTGATGACGTATGACGCGCGGTGTTTTTTCAAGTGTCGCAACATTTTTTCTGTCACCGCTGGATTTTGAAATGTTCAAAATCTTTTGGCGACACTGACATGATGTCGCCAGTCTCCGAAATAATCGCCAAGTGGGACAGGCCCTGGAAGCGTTTAGAAAGTTAAAAATTCTGCTGTTTAATTCTTTGCTTTATTGTTGCGAGAATTCACAACACGGTTAGGCTGCTGAGTGGAATTAAGACTTAACTTAAGATATCCCAGCCCTGTACCGGGTAATAACCAAAGTCGGGAAGGGTAAAACAAATCGTTGGGACTCTGTGGGCGGCTAGCTCATTTTGAGCTCAGATGTGAATTCCACCCTTTCAAAGCACATGACAAATCCCAGGCCTTCCCGTGGAAGTGATTATCCTGCTTCACTCCCTTTCTGGCTCAGAACCATAGATCACGTCATTAGGACAGTGCTTACTGCATGAATTATCAACTTGAAATGAGCGCGGTGAGATTAATCCCTCCATAAATCCAGCAACAACTTTCATGGCAAGACCGCTATTTATTTGATTTTGTCCAGGCAACTCATCCGAGCAGGAAAAAAATCACCCAGGGATTTGTGCAGAGTCTTGGATTTTCTCCACCGCATTTTACCGAATACATTGGATAATAACAGAGGTTTCCACTTCATCATTATTATTGCAGTGATTGTTTGCTCAATTTACACTCTGACAATGGGAGGTTTAGTAAAAAGCCAAGCATTCATCAATAGTATTGTCCAATGCCTCTGACTTTCTTTCTTCGTGAGTTCACATCCTACTTGTGTGGTCTGGCAACAGTCCAAGTGTAGAAAATAGTATTGCCACAGTCCCCTGTGATAGAGAGCCTTACCAATGTTTGTGAGTACCTTTGCTGACGTTCAATTATTTAGAAGATAGACACAAAATGCTGGAGTAACTCTGCGGGACAGGCAGCATCTCTGAAACGAAGAAATGGGATGACGTTTCGGGTCGAGACCCTTCTTCAGACTAATTAGGGAATTGATACTATCACCGACAAACAGCTACTTCATGCCTATTATGCCAGATGTCTCATTCATACATGCATCTCAATACATATCTAGCTCAACTAAGCCTGTTTGAGGACCCAAAACTTCTTTGTACCTTTTCATGCCCTAGTTTCACTCTTCCCTCTTCCCAATCTGAAGATGGGTCTTAACCCAAAATATTACCTATTCCTTTTCCCCAGAGATGCTGCCTGGCCAGCTGAGTTACTCCAGCATGTGTGTCTATCTTAGCTCAACTGAGCCCAGGTGAAGTTTCCTCTGTCAGTGTTGTAGTTTAGTTTATTGTCATGTTCATCGAGGTACAGTGAAAAGCTTGTTTTGTTGCGTGCTATTCAGTCAATGGAAAGACTATACGCAATTACAATCAAGCTGTCTGCAGTGCACAGATACAGGATAAAGGGCATAACGTTAGAGCTAGAACAGGTAGAACTATTACCAGCAATAATCTCTCTAACACATTTCTTAGGCAGTCTTTTGGAATCAGGAAAAGACACAAAGTGCTGAGTATAACTGAGTATTTTGTTTAAGAAAGAACTGCAGTTGCTGGAAAAATCAAAGATAGGCAAAAACCTGGAAAACTCAGCAGGGGAGGCAGCATCTATGGAGCAAAGGAATAGGCGACGTTTCGGGTTGAGACCTTTCTTCAGACTGATGTAACTAAGCAAGTCAGGCAGCATCCCTGGAGAATATAGATAGTGTGGAAACTGGCCCTTCTGCCCACTGAGTCCTTGTCAATCAGCGATCAGCCAGTACACTAATGCTATTCTACACACACAGACACGACACACACACACATTTCCGATATTACCAACACACACACAACACACACCAAAACTGTACGTCTATGGACACACACACACAAGAAAACCGGACACACCCACACACACACACAACCAAAACCACACAAACCCACACACACACACACAGAGGGAATTTACAAACTCCGTACAGATAACCACCCTGGACGTCTATGGAAGGATCAAATCCAGGTTTCTGCACTGTGCAGAAGGCAGGATCAACTCGACTGCTGCTGCACCATTGCGCCACTCCTTGGGGTAAAGGTTATCATCATTTGGGATAAAGATTATATGTTATTATGTGTTCTATTCATCTCCATTAAATAAAGCGCAGAATCAACTTATAATGAAATGTGGCACTGGTCATAAATACAGGACCAAAGTGAATTTGCACTTTACTTACGATCAACCTGAACTTGGATCAACTAGAGTTAAATAGAACATGAAACACCCTGCTTATTGAATTAGCAGTAACCCAGAATTTTGACAAGATGTTTCGGGAAATGTGGGCCAGAGGTTACTCCAAACACAATGGTTATGAAGCCAGCAGCATGAATGCAGGGAATGTGTGCTGTACAACTGTAAGGTACTACAGATGCTGGTTTACACTGAAGATAGACACAAAATGCTGGAGTAACAGCATCTCTGGACAGAAAGAATGGGTGACGTTTCAGGTCGTGACCCTTCTTCAGACACAGGAAGAAGAAGGGTCCTGACCCAAAACGTCAAATATTCATTTTCGCCAGAGATGCTGCCTGACCCGCTGAGTTACTTCAGCAACTTGCGTCTGTCTATCTTTGGTGTAAAACAGCATCAGCAGTTCCTTCCTATTACATTTCTCGAACAGAGCAAATTGCAAGATTTAAGCATTTTCTGACTCTTGAGATGAAGGAGGTCAGAGAAAAGACATTATTGCCTGAATCTGATTTCACACTGCAATCGGGTCTGTGTACGAGATTTTGTGGCACTTGTGATTACAAATCAGAAAGGGAAATTAGGCAATTTACAACCCTGAAGCTGCCACTGTGAAGATAGCAGAAAAAAATCAGTTCAACCTATCAGTCCAGATATCTTCTGAAAAGTGATGGTTTGTTTCAGCGACAGTTAAAAGATCTGTCAGTGTTTAATCCTGCTCTCTTCTCGATCCTCATCTGATCTTTGTACCTGTGTTCGCTCACTGTAAAGTGTGTATATTGTAGCTGATATCAGCTCTGGTCACCAAGGGCTGAATCCAGCCCGACTTTAAACAGAACGCGGCGGGGATTTGCGGTGTGAACTGTTTATTTTTGCATCGATTTAACTCCCCAAAGGCACTGTGCACTTTGAAGGCTGTTACCAGATGACTGAAGTACTATGTGCTCAAGCTGTAAAGGCAGGAAAACATGTGAAATTGTTCCAAAATAAGCACTCCATTTACCCCGAGGTTGAGGATACTTGAGAGCAAAAGCGGGCTGCAGCTCTAGAGTTTGTTTTGATTCATTTCATGCCCTTGACCCTCTGCAGCAGATTCCTGTCATTCGAGTGATCAAAATCAATGCAACGAGCTGTCAAAATATCAAAGAGCAGCTGGAGAAGAGGCTTCTCAATATTTTATTTTGGCAAATCTGGAATGTGCAACATGAATCGGTATTAGTTGAATTGCACCACCACCCCCCCCTCGTGTCTTGTGGGGAACTGGCCGAGCAAGTGCCCTTGGAAACGCAATCTACTGCGAGAGAATGGGATCAAACAGGTATTTCTCAGCAGCTGTCAAGTTGCAGATAAATTCTACTGTCCAACGTTGCAATTAAGAGTGCAGCCAAACCTTCCGACAGCGCCATGTCTCACGGGATGGTTTTAGCTTCAAACACTGACAACCTCAACTCTGATGTTGTCTCCAAAGCAAAGTCTTCATGTAGACTGGTGATGTTAAAGGAGGGAATTGACTTCCCAATCCAAAAAAAAGCTCTTCACCTTTCACTGTTTCACCGTTTGTATCCCTTCGTTATCACCTGGTCCCCAGCCAACAATGAACCATTGTGGGCTCTACATTCCCTTGAGTCATCAATGCAGACTCTGCTTCGTTCTGTACCTTCTCATGCTTCTGGCTTCCCCCTCCTTGACTCTCAGTCCGATGAAGGGTCTCAACCCGAAACATCACCTATTCCTTTTCTCCAGAGATGCTGTCTGGTCCGCTGAGTTACTCCAGCATTTAGTGTCTATCTTCAGTCTTCCATGATGGAGACACAATGAAGTGCAGATTATGGTTTGTTAAAAAAGACTCAAAGTGCTGGAGTAACTCAGAAGGACAGTCAGCTTTAGGGGACAGCATTGGTCGGCACGGTGGTCGGGTTTCTGCCTTACAGCGCCAGAGACCCATTTTCGATCCTGTTTACGGGTGCTGTCGGTACGGAGTTTGTACGTTCTCGCTGTGACCGTGTGGGTTTTCCCGTAATCCAGTGTCCTCCCACACTCCGAAGACGTGCAAGATTGAAGGGCAATTGGCTTTTGATATCAATTGTGAGTGACAATTGTGAGTGAGTGGTCGGCACTGACTCGGTGGGCAGAAGGGCCTGTTTCCGCACTGTATCTCTAAATTCTAAAGTCTAAATCCCTAGACTATATGGATAGGCAATGTTTCGGGTTGAGAGTATCCCAAAGATGCTACATGCTCTCCAGAGATGCTGCTTGACCTGCTGAGTTACTCCAGCACTTTGTGGGTCTACTTTCCAAGATGTTACTCAACTGGCCATTCTTCCCAGTATGGTCACTGGACAACTAGTGACGATATCAGAGTGAGCATCTAAGTCAATCAGAGATGAGTCTGAGTGAATTTAAGCAATATATCTTGCAGCAGGAGCTAATCTGCAATACCAGTGCTTCACAGCAGCTGGCTAGTTTGCAAAGCAGAGCGGTGCTGGGTCAATCGTAGTGCTCAGCCAAGATCAGACTACTTCATGACTAAAAGGGGCATCAGTGGTACCCAGCTAAGGTCAGTGCATTTCATAAGGGATAGACAATACACAATAGACAATAGGTGCAGAAGTAGGCCATTCGGGCCAGCACCACCATTCAATGTGATCATGGCTGATCATCCACACTCTGTAGCCTATTCCTGTCTTTTCCCCATATCCCCTGACTCCACTATCTTTAAGAGCTCTATCCACCTCTCTTGAAAGCATACAGAGAATTGGCCTCCACTGTCTTCTGAGACAGATAATTCCACAGATTCACAACCCTCTGGGTGAAAAAGTGTTTCCTCATCTCCGTTCTAAATGGCCTATCCCTTATTCTTATACTGTGGCCCCTGGTTCTGGACTCCCCCAACAGCGGGAAGAGAATGGAGCAGAATTAGGCCATTCGGCCCATCAAGTGCACTCTGCCGTTCAATCATGGCTGATCTATCTTCCCCTCTCAACCCCATTCTCCTGCCTTCTCTCCATAACCCCTGACACCCATACTAATCAATAATCTATCTATCTCTGCCTTTAAAAATATTAATTGACTTGGCCCTCACAGCTTTCCATAATAATATGAATGAATAAATATATCAAAGACATTATTGCACCAAACGGGACATTGAACGCTATAGTACTACTTTCCCCATTTGCTTTATCTGTTGTACTTGAGTTCGACTTGATTATCACCCGCAAACTGACAATAATCCATTCAACACTTGCAAATACACCCCCACTTATTCACCCCACGTCTCCCAAATGCTACAATGTGCTACAATGCTGATAACTACATTCTGCACTCTGTATCTTCCCCACTGCTCTGACCAATGGACCAGAGTCTGAACTGATTGTATCTATGAAGGGTATATCTGATCTGTTTGGATAGCATGTAAAACAAAGCTGTTCACTGTACCTCAGTACATTAATAATGACTTTGGTAAACCTACACTTAAAACTGAAGGACACAATGTGCTGGGGTAACTCAGCAGGTCAGACAGGACAGCACCTCTGGAGAACATGGATAAGGTCATGAGGTCATAAGTGATAGGAGTAGAATTAGGCCAATCGGCCCATCAAGTCTACTCCGCCATTCAATCATGGCTGATCTATCTCTGCCTCCTAACCCCATTCTGTCTTCTCTCCAGCACCTCTGACACCCGTACAAATCACGAATCTATCTATCTCTGCCTAAAAAATATCCACTGACTTGACCGCCACAGCCTTCTGTGGCAAAGAATTCCACAGATTCACCACCCTCTGACTAAAGACATTTCTCCTCATATCCTTCCTAAAAGAACGTCCTTTAATTCTGAGGCTATGACCTCTAGTCGTAGACTCTCCCACTAGTGGAAACATCCTCTTCACATCCACTCTGTCCAAGCCTTTCACTATGCTGTATGTTTCAATGAGGTCCCCCCTCATTCTTCTAAACTCCAGCGAGCACAGGCCCAGTGCCGTCAAATGCTCATGGTAGGTTAACCCACTCATTCCTGGGATCATTCTTGTCAACCTCCTCTGGACCCTCTCCAGAGCCAGCATATCCTTCCTCAGATATGGTGCCCAAAATTGCTCCCAATATTCCAAACGTGGCCTGATCAGCACCTGATAGAGCCTCAGGATAGGTGACCTTTCGGGAGACAGGTGAATTTAGTTAACGGTAGCTCCCATGTAATATAACGCCCCCTAGGATGTAGAAACAAGGAACTGCGGATGCTGGTTTAACCATATAACCATATAACAATTACAGCACGGAAGCAGGCCATCTCGGCCCTACAAGTCCGTGCCGAACAACTTTTTTTCCCTTTAGTCCCACCTGCCTGCACTCATACCATAACCCTCCATTCCCTTCTCATCCATATGCCTATCCAATTTATTTTTAAATGATACCAATGAACCTGCCTCCACCACTTCCACTGGAAGCTCATTCCACACCGCTACCACTCTCCAAGTAAAGAAGTTCCCCCTCATATTACCCCTAAACGTCTGTCCCTTAATTCTGAAGTCATGTCCTCTTGTTTGAATCTTCCATATTCTCAAAGGGAAAAGCTTGTCCACATCAACTCTATCTATCCCTCTCATCATTTTAAAGACCTCTATCAAGTCCCCCCTTAACCTTCTGCGCTCCAGAGAGTAAAGACCTAACTTATTCAACCTATCTCTGTAACTTAGTTGTTGAAACCCAGGCAACATTCTAGTAAATCTCCTCTGTACTCTCTCTTTTTACAAAGACACAAAGTGCTGGAGTGCTGGAGTAACTCAGTGGGTTAGGTATAGATAGGTGATGCTTTAGGTCAAAAAGTAAAGCCTGAAGAAGGGCCCCGACATAAATCGTCACCTATCTATGTTCTCCCGAGATGCTGCCTGACCAGCTGAATTACTCCAGCACTTTGTGTCCTTTCGTGTAAACCAGCATCTGCAGTTCCTTCTTTCTACATTTCTCCCTAAAATGAAATGTTCCCAGCTGCAACTCGGGGGAGTCTTCATGCAGTAGTTGCCAATTAATATGTAACCTTCTCTGCATTTAGAAACGATACAGAAGCACTACTATATCCTCACAGGACTGATAAAGAGTATTACAATCCCGAAGACTGGAAGATAAATGCCGCTTCAAAGGATTACTGTCACACTCAAATGTTAATCACCATCCAACATGTCGCATGGGACACAGACACAAAATGCTGGAGTAACTCAGCAGGTCAGGCAGGATTTCTAGAGGTGACATTTTGGGTCGTGACCCTTCTTCAGACTGAGACTCAGGAGAGACTGAAACTAGAGGTTTGAAAAGGTACAAAGGACAAATGAATGCAAGGTATGAAAAGAACAAATCAAGGCCAGCACCGATGATCGAGGAAAGGTGGAGCCCACAATGGTCCATTGTTGGTTGTGGAAACGGTGATAACGAGTGATACAAACAGTGAAACTAGGCAGGACGACAGTGAAACTAGTACGACGACCAGGGTGGGTGAGTGACAGCGAGAGAGGGAATGCAAGGGTTATTTAAAATTAGAGAGATCAATATTCATACGGCTGGGTTGTAAGTTTTTCAAGGTGCTGTTCCTCCAATCTGCATGTGGCCTCACTCCGACAGTGGAGGAGGCCCAGGACAGAAATGGTCAGTGTAGGAATGGGAAGGGGAGTTAAAGTGTTTGGGGACCGGATGATCAAGTAGGTCGGGGGGGACTGAGCCCTTTGCCTCACGAGCTGCTAGAGAAGATTGGCAATAACAGCAGTGAAGTTAGAGATGGCTAACCCTCCACTCATCTCATTTCCTCCTTTAGGGACCTTCCTCTGCACAAATCGATCATTACCTTTCCCAAAACTAGCTGTACTTTAGATGTAATAAATTGATTGCAAATGGCTTTACAATCTTACCCTTGCTGGAATGAGCTTCCCTAATGTGTAGGAAGGAACTGCAGATGCTGCTTTAAACGAAAGATAGACACAAAAAGCTGGATTAACTCAGCGTGACAAGCTTCATCTCTGGAGGGAAGGAATAGGTGACGTTTCGGGTCGAGATCTGAAGAAGGGTCTCGTCCCGAAACGTCACCCTTTCCTTCTCTCCAGAGATGCTGCCTGTCCCTCTCAGTTACTCCAGTTTGTCAATGCTTTCCTAACTTCCCTGTCGTGGGGAATGAATCCCTAACCAGTCTGAAGAAGGGTCTCGACCCGAAACGTTGCCCTATCCTCCGCTCCAGAGATGCTGCCTGCCCCGCTAAGTTACTCCAGCATTTTGTGTCTATCTTCACCATCTGCTGTTCCTTCCTACGCAATGCTTTCTTGGTGCTCATCTAAAGCAATGATAGGGGAGAGTGTGGATCCTTGTGCGATACATTTTACACCTGGAGATTTCCAATTCTGCTGCTTGTTGTGTGCACAGGGACAGAAGGGAAAGTTGGTCAGTGTGGGTGGGGAAGGAGGTGAGAATGTGACTCTGCAATCAGTGTAAGTGAGTAACATCACTGCAAAGTCGAGGATGATCCCGGGGATGATTCGGTTAACACATATGATACCATGTGATAAAACGTTATTTATCCCGGGAGGGAAATTGGTCTGGCAACAGTCCTGAAACACAAGATACATGAAGCATGAAATTAAAGTGATCAGTGGGAAGTCCACGATTTGGGATGTGCAAAGATAGGGGGGGGGGGGGGGGGGGGAGGGGGGGGAGTCAGTCTACCCCATGACAGAAGGGGGAGGAGTTGTACTGCTTTATAGCCACAGGGAAAAAGGATCTCCCGTGGCGTTCTGTGCTGCATCTTGGTGGAACCAGCCTGTTGCTGAAGGTGCACGTCAGGTTGACCAGTGTGTCATGGAGGGGGTGAGCTGTATTGTCCAAGGTGCTCCGCAGTGTGAGGAGCATCCTCCCCTCCAAGTCCATCTCCAGTGAATCCACTGAATATGATGGGCGTTGGTCAACACAGCGGTGGTGGAGCGCTGCTGCTGTTGCAGCCCGACCTCCGGAGATTCGGAGGCTGCAACTGCGGGTCTGGTGGACGGCGGCACCGGGAGCCCGTGGGTCCCTGGACGGAGACCGCTTTTCAGGGCTCCTGCAACGGCGACTTCTCCCGCCCGAGTTGCGGGGTTGAAGAGCTCCTGGAGCGGGGCCTGACATCACCGCCCCGCGCGGCTTGGAATGGCCGCGGGACTCTGCGAGCGCACGCCGGGGTCTCTAACACCAAGACCCGGTGTGCGACTTTGCATCACCCGGCGTGGCTTTAATGGCCGCGGGACAATCGCCATCGCCAGCCGGGGGCTTTGACTTTGACTCTGACATCGGGGGGGAGGAGAGTGCAGTGGAGAGATAAGTTTTTTTGGCCTTCCATCACAGCGATGTGATGGATGTTTATGTAAATTATGTTGTGTCTTGGGTCTATTTGTTTGTAATGTATGGCTGCAGAAACGGCATTTCGTTTGGACCTCAAGGGGTCCAAATGACAATTAAATTGAATTGAATTGAATTGAATTGAATTGAATTGAACACTGGGCCTCTACTTGCTGGAGTTTAGAAGGATGAGAAGGAACCTCATTGAAACTTACTGAATAGTGAAAGGTGTGGATAGTGTGGAAGTGGAGAGGATGTTTCCACAAGTGGGAGAGTCCAGGACCAGAGGCCATAGCCTCAGAATAAAAGGACATACCTTTAAAAAAGGAGATGACATTGGCCTTCATCAGTTAGTGTACTGAGTATAGAAGTTGGGAGGTCATGCTGCAGTGATATAAGATGTTGGTGAGGCCGCATTTAGAGTAGCGTGCTCAGTTCTGGGCACCATGTAAAAGGAAAGATATGTCTAGTTGGAAAGGGAGCAGAGAAAAGTGATGAGGATGTTGCCAGGGATTGAGGGCATGAGTTATAGGGAGAGGTAGGGCAGGCTAGGACTATTCCAGGATCACAGAGTCTCTTGCCCTTAATCGAGAACCAGAGGGCATAGGATTAAGGTGAGGGGAGAAAGATTTTACAGGAACATGATGGGTACCTTTTTCCACACAAAGGGTAATGGGCGCATGGAACGAGCTGCTGGAGGAGATAGTTGTGGCAGGGGCTATCGCAATGTTTAAGAAAGGTACATGGATAGGACAGGTTTAGATGGATATGGGCCAAATGCAGGCAGTTGGGACTAGTAGAGATGGGGCATGTTGCTTGCTGTGGCCGTTGAGCCAAAGGGCCTGTTTCCACACTGTATGACTATGTATACTACAGAGGATTGGACATCTCGACATCAGACACCTAATAGCTTTTCATTTTACCTCCAGGATGTGCAACTATACTAATGAAAACAATTTAAAAGAAATAAAGACTAAATGGTTAATGTGATACAAAATCATCTTATTGTTGCTCAAGAGATCTGCGGGACTGTCCATGAGTGAACAGATTATTATTTATGTATTAATGTTAAATCTGCTTCATTGTGTGATAGAGATGCTACAGATGGTTTCAGACCACAGACCCAGCTGTGACATATTTATCATGGATAAGTGAACCAAGGTAGGCAGAGAGTTCTCAGAGATCTCAACTTCACCTCCAGCAAGCTCAGCATCACATAAATATTTAACACATGCAATGAAACATTTAAATGATAAATGGACATATAACCAAGCAAACCAAAGGTTTGATCCATAAATTTTAGTTCATGGCTGTTATATTAAGGAGAAGCCTTCAACAGTGCAATGCGTAAATTAACTTGGTTGCAGTGAAGTAAATGAAGTCGGGCTTCCTGTGTGGGAAATAAAGTCCCAGATATTTATATAGCTGGAGGGATCATAGGTCTTCCATACTGATCAATAGATGTTGAGATGAAATATTGGATTGCTCAGAGTTATTCTGCCGCCTTCCAAGGTATATTGTTCATTACTGTATTACCGTCACATTCTCAAGGACTTCCATGCGGTGTTTGTACTAGTGACGTCTTCATCCAGATCCAGACAACGTGCAAAACTGCTGCTCATTCTGATGTTAAGTTGAAGTTAGAATAGATTAAAACAGTCTACTTGGTACACTTGCAGTTATCCAACCTCTGCACTGCTGTCTACCTCATTGGTGACCATCGGACTGCGTTTGATCAGACTTTAATGGGTTCATCTTGCACTAAAGGCGGCACGGTGGAAGAGTTGCTACCTAATAACAATGCCAGAGACCCGGGTTCGATCCTGACTACGGGTGCTGTCTGTACAGAGTTTGTACGTTCTCCCCATAACCTGCATGGGTTTTCCCCCAGATCTTTGGTTTGCTCCCAAAGACATACAGGTCTGTAAGTTAATTGGCTTGGTATGGATGTAAATTGCCCCTACTGTGTAGGATAGTGTTAATCTGTGGGGATCGCTGGCCAGCACGGACTTGGTGTTTCCGCGCTGTATCTCTAAACTAAACAAAACTCCCTTATCACGTATCTGTACACTGTAAATAGCTCAATTGTAATCATGCATTGTCTTTCTGCTGACTGGTTAGCACGCAGCAAAAAGCTTTTCATTGCATCTCAGTACACGTGACAATAAATTGAAATGAACAGATTAAATTCTGTTGTATCCAAAATCAGGAACTTTGTTAATTGCTCCTTTAGCTCCAAAACAGAAGTTATGTTGCACATATTACATGAAGACATCTCCAATTGGACATATGGTATCCTGGAGAAAAATGTAGACTGGAGAAAATGTGAAAGCACAACACAAGAACAGGCCCTTTGGCCCACAATGCCCATGCTGATCATTATGTCGTTAAACTAACCTCATCTGCCTGTGTGTCATCTCTACCCCTTCAGTCGTTGAATATCCATGTGGCTATCGAAAAGCATCTTAAATGCCACTATCTGTCTTCACCACCTCTTTCAATTCTTCAAGCCATCAAAACTATTGGCATTCACCTTCTCACTAATGGAATAACTCTAAATATTGTTGTAAATTCTTATCTTCTATATCTATCTATCTATCTATCTATCTATCTATCTATCTATCTATCTATCTATCTATCTATCTATCTATCAAAGTAAAACTCTCATCTTGTTTGTTTGTTTGTATGTGTGTGTGTTCCCGAAACGCGGGCTAAAACGGTACATGATAGTGCTACAATGTTTGGCCCACGTTACTCACCATTGTCTTGCATTGTAAATGAAACAAGTTTTGTTCAGATTGATGTTATATTTTAGAAGTTATTGACATTTTAAACTTAAATTAACTTGAAACAGCGCCCCCACTTGCCGGCCAAGCCTGCGCAGTTGTGTCACAATTGACAATGGCACCGGTGATACAAAATGACGCCGTCTCCCCACGCATGTGCCGTTGGGGCATGCTTGCCGAGCTGGAATTGCCATTTTGACTGAACATCACGTCGTGTATGGGTGAGTAGTGGAATATGGCATTGGGGGGACGGGACCCAACTGGCCCATCTGCCGTCTAGTTTGAATTAAAAATCTCCCTTTATCAAATGCAATCTGAAAATGAAATACTTTAAGATTAAATTCCAATTTCACAAGCCACTTGTGAGTCGATGTATTGTTTATGCAACAATGCTAAATTACTACCTATAGTCTGTGCATACGATGCAGAAATATTAATATCCTGCTATTAATTAACATCAGCATCACACCAAATCATTCTTTGCTACAGACAACCATAATGCTTCTAAAAATATTATCCAGGCTCTGCATTAATTTTTAAGATTCTACAATAAACATTGTTATTGGGAGACAAGAAAAACCGTAGAGAAATAAAATATTTTCACGAAGTCAACAGCTGCACGATGGTGCAGCGGTAGAAGTTCCTCCCACATCCCAAAGACATAGAGGTCTGTAGGTCAATTAGTTTAGTTTAGAGATACAGCAGGGAAACAGGCCCTTTGCCCCACCAAGTCCGTGCTAGCCAGTGATCCACGCACACTAACACTATCCGACACACACTGGGGACAATTTACAATTTTACCAAGCCAACAACCTACAAACCTGCACGCCTTTGGAGAGTGGGAGGGAACCGGAGTTCCCGCAGCAAACCCAAGTAGGTCATGGTGAAAACGTACAAACTGCGGACAGACAGCACCCATACTCAGGATCAAACCCTGGTCTCTGGCGCTGTAAGGCAGCAACTCTACCACTGCGCCACTGTACCACCATCGACTTTTTAAAATATTTCATTTCTTTACATTTTTTCTATATCCCACTGACAGTGTTTAAACTGGTGAACAAAGGGACAGAATTACAGATGAATAAAGACTCTGTTCCTTGCAATGTACTTGACTCAGTTATAAATCGCACTGCTTTGCATGTGAACTTGAAGCACACGCATCATTTGCAAACAGAATGATTAAGTATATTAGATTATAAATGTTTTAAATGAGAATAGCTTATTAATGTAACTAACTTGAAGCATAACATTGTGATAAACTCTCAGTCTCCGGGCAGACAACACTCCTAGTCAGGATTGAACCCGGGTTACTGGCATTGTAAGGCAGTATCTTTACCGCTGTGCTACTGTGCCGCCCCACTGGCCTCTGCAAATTGCCCCTCATGTAGTGTGTACAGGGAGTGGATGCAAATATGGGATAACATAAAACTAGTGTGAACAGGTGATTGATGGTGGGCATAGACTGGGTGGGCCGAAGGGCCTGGTTCAGTTCAATAACGGAGAATTAGTGCAAATGAGATGGGGACAAATGTCTCATCTATGACTCCATGAGCTTTGCATTTTGACTTCAAAACAAATACATTAAAAACAATGAACTTTAAGTATGCGCAAAGACTTTTCATGTTTTAATTTTTAAAAGCAATAATCTAGCTATTTAAATATTAAACGTCAAAGGCATTCAGTTTCAGTGACAGCTTTAACAGTGAATCTGGCCCAGGTTCTTGCCGAAGTTAAACACAAAATGCTGGAGTAACTCAGTGGGACAGGCAGCATCTCTGGAGAGAAGGAATGGGTGACGTTTCGGGTCGAGACCCTTCTTCAGACTGAGAGTCACGGGAGATGGAAACAAGAGGTATATAAAGGTACAGAACTAATCAAAGCCAACACCGATGACTCAAGAACGATAGAAAATGTTTGAATCTCTAGAATCTTCGGAGTAAACCAGCATCTGCAGTTCCTTCTTCCACGTTTCATCTGCTCCACTGCGAAATCTTCTGATGGTATGCCTACTTTGAAGAAGTTCTCCTCGTCTCTCCTACGAGAATTTTGCAACATCCTCTCTCGTTGCTCCCCCGCTGTGATTCTTCCTGCTCCCCAGTTTTGATCTGTTGTTTTCACACCATACCCTTCCTTATCTCTAGGCTCCCTCTCCCCGGCTCTCAGTCTGAAGAAGGCTCTTGACCCAAAACATCACCCATTCCTCCTCTTCAGAAAAATAGAAACATAGAAAATAGGTGCAGGAGTAGGCCATTCGGCCCTTCGAGCCTGCACCGCCATTCAATATGATCATGGCTGATCATCCAACTCAGTATCCTGTACCTGCCTTCTCTCCATACCCTCTGATCCCTTTAGCCACATCAGGGATCAGGGGGCAGAGGGTTCCACAGATGCTGCCTGTCCCGCTGAGTTACTCCAGCGTTTTGTGTCTGTCATCGGTTTAAACCAGCATCTGCAGTTCCTTCCTATGAGGGTCTTGCCAGCAGTCAAAGCCATTCTCGGAATGCATGGAGCTGCTTACATACTCAGAGTGAGACACATAGCCCTGGGCTTTGCTAATGAGCTGGGAGCTGTCTTCCCAAAGCAAAGTATGCCCCAGGGCCCCACTGAAAGATAGAGCGTCGTGCAAGGGGCAGCAGTCTCAGAGAAAAGCTTGCCCCCATAATCAGAGAACGAACAATAAAACAGAGCAGTAAATCGGAAGAATTAAACGCTCTTTATAAATGTTAAATACAAGGCAGTCGGAAAGGAAAAATGCCTGGAAGGCAAATATTTGAATACCAGCCAGAATAATTAAATCAAGTTGGCTCGTTGCTCCTCCACCTTGTGTCCTTGGAGTAATCAATGAACTTATGCAAAAAAAGTGCCAAAACAAAATTTGGCCAAAATTAAGTGGTGAAAACGGTTAGATTTATGTCCAGCGGTGTTCATGTTCAGAATAAGTGGATGTGAAATGTACACCATCCAATGGCACTGACTGAAGCACTCCTTAATGCTGATAGCATTATGTCCTTTTGTGCATGTAAAAATAATTAAATTATCCTCTCATTTAAAATATTTCATGCCGATAAATTGCAATTATTGGAGGGTTTAAGTGCAATTTTCCAATAATTTCAACTAACCAACTGATTAAGAGTGAACAAAAAGACTAACTTGTACAATGCTCTAACCTTGTAAAACATCACCAAATACTTCACAAACGTTGAATTAAACTTAATGAAATGTTGAGCCATAAGGGAAATGGTAGAACAGATGGATAAAAGCCTGGCAAAGTAAGAATTGCATTGTTCTATCTGGGACATATGACAACAAACAACTCTTGAAATAAAACCTCCATACTCAGGGACAGTTTCTTCCCAGCTGTTATCAGGCAACTGAACTGTCCTCTCATCAGGTAGAGTGCAGTGCTGGCCTTCCCTGCACCTGATTGGAGACCTTTGTTCGATCTTTAATCGGACTTTATCTTGGACAAAATGTTGTACTCTTCATCTGGACACTGTGAACGGTTTGGTTGTAAACATATATCGTTTTTTTCTTTGACTTGATAGCACGCAAACATAACCTTTTTACAGTCACAGTCTGAAGAAGGGTTTCAGCCCGAAACGTCGCCTATTTCTTTCGCTCCATAGATGCTGCTGCACCCGCTGAGTTTCTCCAGCAATTTTGTGTACCTTCGAACTTCCAGCATCTGCAGTTCCTTCTTGAACACCTTTTTACTGTACCTTGTTACACCATGATAATAAAAAAAAATTAATCTAATACAGCGGGTCAGGTCGCTTCTTTGTAGAATTTGGAAAGGTGACATTTTGGTTCGCGACTCTTCTTCCGATAACATTATTCAATTTGAAATCATCTGATGATAGTTCAAGTTCAAGTGAGTTTATTGTCATGTGTCCCTGATAGGACAATGGAATTCTTGCTTTGCTTCAGCACAACAGAACATAGTAGGCATTGACTACAAAACACATGAATAAATAAACTGATAAAGTGCAAATAACAGATAATGGGTTATTAATGTTCAGAGTTTTGTCCGAGCCAAGTTTAATAGCTTGATGGCTGTGGGGAAGTAGCTATTCCTGAACCTGGTCGTTGCAGTCTTCAGGCTCCTGTACCTTCTACCTTGAGGTAGCAGGGAGATGAGTGTGTGGCCAGGATGGTGTGGGTCTTTGATGATACTGCCAGTCTTTTTGAGGCAGCGAAATGTGGCTGGAATATGGATTTCACCCTCTTTTGGTTGAGGTTTAGTATTGTCAAGTGTACTGAGGTGCGGTGAAAAGCTTTGTTTTGCATGCTAATCAGATAATATACATAAATGGGATCAAATCAAACTCAAGGAGCAAAGGAGAAGATACAGAGTGCAGAATATATTTCTCAGCTGTGTGAGATGCGTAGTGCATCAGACAAAGTCTAATGGCCACAATGGGGTAAGAGGTGAATCAGACTGTAGTCTAGTTTATGGAAGGGCCATTCAGAAACCTGATAACAGAGGGGAAGATAGACAAAAATGTTGGAGAAACTCAGCGGGTGAGGTAGCATCTATGGAGCGTAGGAAATAGGCAACGTTTCGGGCCGAAACCCTAAGAACGGTTTTGGCCCAAAACGTTGCCTATTTCCTTCGCTCCATAGATGCTGCCTCACCCGCTGAGTTTCTCCAGCATTTTTGTCTACCTTTGATTTTCCAGCACCTGCAGTTCTTTCTTAAACAGAGGGGAAGAAGCTGTTCCTGAGTCTCATTTTGACACAAAGCCAAATTCTTGCAATAATCCTCATAATGTGTGCACAAAATGCATTAGAAATAGCACTATAGTGGTTTACCCTGAAATCAGTCACTCGTTTGGCAACTGTGCATTTCCTGATCAAAGATTAGTTTTGTTTAGTTCAAAGATACAGGGCGGAAACAGACCCTTTGGGAAATCTTCCCTGAACTCTTGTGCCTAATTGTTATTGAAACTGGATTGCATGGATCCAATTTCCAGCTTGATTGTTTTGCCCTGCTCCAGACGGGGCGGCACAGTTGCGCAGTGGTAGAATTGCTGCCTTACAGTGGCAGAGACCCTGGTTCGATCCTGACCACGGGTGCTGTCTGTACGGAGTTTGTACCTTCTCCCTGTGACTGCCTGGGTTTTCCCCGGCTGCTCCGGTTTCCTCCGACATTCTAAAGGCGTGCAGGGTTGGAGGTAAATTGGCTTCGCTAACGATCGTAAATTGTCCCTTGTGTGTAGGATAATGCTAGTGTACGGGGAGTCGCTGATCGGTGCGGTCTGTTTCCACATTATATCTCTAAACTAAACTAAGAAATAATACCAGACAAATTGTCACCGACCATAAATTCATTGGAACCATTTCTTCCAAGAATAACTTAAATATATTTGATGAGCAGATAATAAAAATGATTTTTATTCATGTCGATATAATCCAATTCAATTATTATATTCAGTGGTATTCAACAGCAATATAAATTCTGATGGAGCAGATTTACATGCAAGCAAAATACAATTTTCATAACAGCTCATGCATTCCTTGTCTGTTCCATGATTAGTGAAATGTATATATTTTAAAAACATTTTCCATTTGAAGCTCATTCGATCTGCATGGACTTTTCACAAATGCACACGAGTTAATTAATTAACTTCTCAGCATGTTAACTCATAGAAATGTGCCTCCAATATTATTTGCAGGAATCGGAGAGCTTCACTGACAAAGCAATCCATTGTGTAACAATTTCCATTTATTCAATAACAGACTGAAAGTGACCTTGTTCGAATTATTTTAGCATCAAGATCACACATGCGAGAGATTTCAATACAGAGTCAATGTACTGTACAACAAGTACAGAGGCCGAGATAAGATTCAATCACAGTTCAAGAAAATATCTTAAATGATAGTTCTCTTTCAGCGGAGAAATGTTCCACGACGCATTCGGCATGTAAATTGTCCTGTTAGGTTTGTCATCTTTCAACTTTGGAATTGCAGGGAAGAAGGCAAGATAAATTTACAGCATTGAATCAGGTCCTACTCTGGAGGCTTCCTCTTTTACTCAAAGAACATTCATTTCCATTTAAAAATATAACATATTCAAATCTCTGTAATTTTTATGCCATCTCTCTGATTCTTTAAAATCGGAGCTGTCAGTTAGTCGGGAACACAATCTACCATTGGAGGAAGGGTCTGTGATTTATCTCCACTTTAATCTAATAGTTTTGCTGATTGGAAATTCATTTTAAGCCTAACCAGGATGCGGATTGAGAGTCCCGCGGACACTCTTGGGCTGGAATAATTTACGATGTTGGAGGCACCAAGGCACAAAGCCATTTAGGGTTGAGCAAATCAGGAGAAATTGTTGTGGATTTGCAGCTCGCACCAATACCAGCCCAACCTCTGGGGGGAGATGATTACATCCACTGACTTGGCTCATTCATGTACGAGAGTAAAAGGAGGCTCCAAGGTTTCCAAAATTAACATTTCGCCAGGATCGGAGTAGACTGTGAATGTAGACGGATGGGGGGGGGTGGAACCTCATTGAAACTTACCGAATAGTGAAAGGGCCTGGATAGAGTGGATGTTGGGAGAATGCTTCCACTAGTGGGAGAGTCTAGGACCAGAATCTATGGTTTCACATTTATTCAGTTCATGAGAAGAATAGATCGGGTGAATCTTTTACCCAGAGTTGGGGAATGAGGAACCAGGGGACGTAGGTTTCAGGTGAAGGGGGAAACAGTTTCATAGGAACCGAAGGGGTCATTGTTTTTTACACAAAGGGTGGTAGGTATATGGAACCAGCTGCCAGAGGAGGTAGTTGAGCTAGGTACAATCACAGCCTTTAAAAAACATTTGGACAAGTCCATGGGTAGGATAGGTTTAGAGGGACAATGACTAAATGCAGGCAGGTGGGACTAGTGTAGATGGGGCATATTGGTCAGTTGGGCAATTTCAGTTGAAGGGCCTGTTTCCACACTGTATGACTTGACTTGACTTGACTTGACTATTACTATCTTCTGTACTGAGATACAGTGAGAGCATAGGGGAAGATACAGAGTGCAGAATAGAGTTCTCAGCATTGTGGCGCATCAGTTCCTTAGACATAGTCAGATGTCAGCAATGGGGTGGAGGTGAATCAGATAGTACCCTAGCTTATGGAAGGACATTTTGGCGGTGAGCACTGTCAAGCTTCTGTGCCTTCTGCCGGACGGGAGCGAGGGAAAGAAATAAATGAAGGGGGTGGGATGTCTTTGTCCCGAGTACTGATCCACAGTGAAAAGCTTTGTTTTGCATGTTATCCAATGAAGTCAGATAATAACATACACAAATACGCTCGAAGTCAAAGTCATGTATAATCGGTAGAGCAAAGAGAAATACACAGAGTGCAGGAAAGAGCTCTCAGCACTGCAGCGCACCAGTTCCAGAGACAAAGTCCAATGTCCACAATGGGTTAGTGGTGAATCGGACAGTACCCTAGCTTATGGAGGGACCGCTCAGAAGCCTGAGAAAAGAGGACGGAGAAGCTATTTCTGAGAAACGACGTGTGCTAGCCACTTCCACAACGTACTCCCTCTGAATGTGCAAAAGATACTGGCGAATAAAATCAATTCCTCAAAGTGATGTGTTGCCAGCATTCATTAAGTACAGAACCACAATAATGTACAGAGGTTTAGAATTCAGGTTTATGTGATGGCTGCCCCATAAAACTGACGTTTATCGCCTGAAGATTGGAACGCTTATAAGGCGGAGTATTACACTCACACCTATGAGATGAATCTGTTCCTATCAATGCCCGCCTGGGTTGGTCATGTTACTAGGTCGTCACCATTCCGTACATTGTCAGCACTCAGCATTACTTCCTCTCGTCAGCCCGTGGCTCGCAGTGATCAGCAGTGTAATGGTACACATCTGCCAGATCATTCATGAGCTAATTGGTGTTGTGCTCTAGATTGTAAAGGGCAGCTCTCCACTGAGATGCAGCAATGGTGCAAATGAGTTTTCTTTCTTCCCTGCGGTAATTGTTGCCAGGCTAGGACTGGGGTTTGATGCTGTAGTGGGTAAAGAGCTTTGGTGTGAGTGGTCTGCTTTGTCATTGTGATTGTACTTCTGCAGCTAGAATGTGAGTTGTTGCGTGTGTGTGTGTGTGTGTGTGTGTGTACCTGTTGGCGTGCATGTGTTAGCGCAAGTGCATTGACGTGAGTGTGTTTTAGTTTGAGTGTGTTGGCATAAGTATTTTGTTGTGAATGCCTTGGCGGTGTGTTTTGGTGTGTATGTAAGCGTGTGTTGGTGTGAGTGTGATGGCACCTGTGTGTTGGCGTGTGTGTTGGTGGGTGCGTTGGTATGGGTGTGCATGTGAGTGTTGGTGTGCGTGTGAGTGTGTGTGTGTGTGTGTGTGTGTGTGTGTGTGTGTGTGTGTGTGTGTGTGTGTGTGTGTGTGTGTGTGTGTGTGTGTGTGTGTGTGTGTGTGTGTGTGTGTGCTGGCGTGTGTGTGAATCTGCATGTGTTGATGCGTGTGTGTTAGTGTGCACGTGTGTGTTTGTATGTGTGTTAATGCGCACGTGTGTGTGTGCGTTAGTGTGTGTGTGTGTGTTGTGTGTGTGTGTGTGTGTGTGTCTGTGTGTTCGAGTGCTTGTGTGTGTGTTAGTGTGCATGCATGTATGTTTTGTGTGTGTGTGTGTGTGTTTGTTTGTGTGTTAGTGCGCGCGTGTGTCAGCTGTTGCAGGTGCATTGTCATTAGTGCGTGTCGGTGGCTATGTGTGGATCTGTACGTGTTGATGCATGTGTATATTGGTGTGTGTGTGTACTGGTTTATATCTGTTCCTGTGTGTGTGTGTGTGTGTGTGTGTGTGTGTGTGTGTGTGTGTGTGTGTGTGTGTGTGTGTATGTGTGTGTGTGTGTGTGTGTGTGTGTGTGTGTGTGTGTGTGTGTGTTGTGTGTTCCTGTGTGTCAGCGTGTGCGTATGTGTGTTAGTGTGTCTATGTGCGTGTAAGTTGATGTGTTGGCGTGTGCTGAATTGAATTGAAAGATACAACATGGAAACAGGCCCTTCGGCCCACCGAGTCCATGCTGACCATCGTTCACCTGTTCACACACGTTCAATGCTATCCCACATTTTCATCCACTTCCTACATACTAGGGGAAATTTACAGAGGAGAATTAAAGTAAACAAACCTGCACGTCTTTGGGATGTGGGAGGAAACCGGAGCACTAACCCACACACGCATACACACACTGCACTCTCTCGCTCTCTCTCACACACACCCACACACTAACACATGAACCCACACACTGGGTAAGAGGGCATTAACTGTCAGGTGGGAATTGTTTTCTCGAGTGCGTCGGAGAATGAGAAGAAAACTGATAAAAGTTTATAAAAATTAAGAGGGGCATAGAGAGGATAGGCAGTCAGAACTATTTTCCCCAGGATAGAAATGTTAAAGACTAGAGGGCTTAGCTTTAAGGTGAGAGGAGCAAAATGTAAAGGAGGTGTGCGGTGCATGTTTTTTTTTACACAGAGGGTGGTGAAGTTGCTGGAACGCACTGCCAGGGGTGGTGGTGGAAACCACACCCAAATTGGAGAAACAGCAGCTCAGAATTTAAGAGGCTTATAATAAGAGGCTTTTCAATAGGAAGATGGATATGCAAGGAGTGGTGGGATTTGAATCAGAGGAGAGTAGTTTAACTTGGCATCATTAGTTTAACTTGGCATCATGCCCAGCACAGACAATGTGGGCTGAAGGGCCTCTTCCTGCGCTGCACGATTCCATTGCTCTGTGTTCTACCAAGGAGAGTGTTTCTGACATTCACAAACATTCAAAGCCACTAAAGATTCCATTAACTTATCTTAAAATTACCCAAATTAAAAATTATAACACGTAAAAAACATTAGAAAGCAATTAAGAACATTTAACTCAAGACAATTAAACAAAAAATCCCTCATATTTCACTTCCTCCTCTGCCCACAGCTGCTGCCTTCAATTGAAACCAAAGGGCTGACGAGACTGCTTCAATGGGGAGATTAGCCTTTCTGGGTGGCAGAAACATTTACTGTTCCCCATTGCACTCTGAGGAGGCCAACAGCCGAGACCAGTGTGTAAGAAGGAACTGCAGATGCCAGTTTACACCAAAGATGGAGTCAAAATGCTGGAGTAACTCAGCAGGTCAGGTAGCATCTGTGGAGGGAATGGATAGGCAACGTTTCGGGTCAGGACCCTTCGTTAGACTGATCACTGCAATACTTGCTGTATATACATGTCAAACTTCCAGTGATTCATGGATGAGGATACCTAGGACCTATGCGACCAAAACCAAATTAGGTTTTTAGATAGACATATGGAAATGTAGGGAATGGAGGGATATTATTTAGGTGCAGGCAGTTACAAGTTGGTCTTGACATCATCTTCAGCACACACATTGTGGGAGAAGGACCTGTTCGTGTGCTGCACTGTTCTATTCTATGTCCTTGCAATACCTCAACAGTTAAAAAATATTAATCTTTTCCTATTTTATCTACCAAAATGCTTTACCTCCACATCGCATTCCATCCGTCATGCCTCTGTCCATTCACTTTTCACTTATCCTACCTATATCCCCCTGAAGCCTCTCTTCTGAGAGATATAGGTATCTGACAACAAAATGGAGCCCAGCTTCAGATCATCAGCAGATGTGTATGTTGGAGATGATCTTCTCATCCAATTCAACGATATACGCTGTAATTGTGGGGCTGCAGCACTAGACTCTGTGGGTCTCCTAACTCCAAAACAATCTTTATTCCTACCTTTTGTTTTCTATCCATTAACAAACTGATCGTCCAGATCAATATATTCCTCACAAACCCATGTGCCCTAACTTTGTTTAATAACCTCTTGTGCGGCACTCTGTCCAAACTTATTATTATTTTCCAAGCACCCTGACACTAAGTCCTCAATCATGGGATCTAACATGTTTGTGTCTCCTGATTCGAGGCAACTGTCAGTAGATCCCTGTATTCTTTCTCCCACCCTTCTGAAAGAGTGTGATTACATCTTCTAACATTCAATCTGTGAAGAGACTGCAGATGCTGTAGTCTTGAGTGAATATAAAATAGCTGGAAGAACATTGTGGATTCGGCAGTGTCTGTGATGCCAATGAGGCACGGTGGCGCAGCGGTGGAGTTACTGCCTCACAGCACCAGGGATCCGGGTTCGATCCTGACTACGGGTGCTGTCTGTACAGAGTTTGTACATTCTCCCTGTGACCACATAGGTTTTCTCCAGGTGCTCAGTTTCCTTCCTCACTTCTAACACGTTATATATTAATTGAATGGACTTAATAATTGAAATTGTCCCTAATGTTTAGGATAGTGATAGTGTGCGAGGTGATCGCTGGTTGGCACAGATCGGTGGGCCGATGGGCATGTTTCTAAAGTCCAAAGTTACTGTGGAGAGAAATACAGATGATGTTTTGGGTCAGGACTTTTTTCAAGACTCAATCTATGGGAACTGACCTCTAATCATGGGAACTTTAGAAGATATCAAGCCAGTGCTTCAATAATTTCCACAGCCACCTCATTCAAAACCTGGGAAGCAGGTTATCAGATGTTGGGGACTTTGGGATCTCTGTCCCTTGAATTTTTCCAGTGTGTGTATCCTTTCAACAAATGCTAACTCCCTGCAGCTCCTCACTCATTCCTTATTTATTCTCCATCACTTTCAAGAAGTGTCCTATGCCCTCTTCCATGGTGACAGACAGAAAATATCCGTTTGGTTTCCGGATTCTCCAGTGTAATTTCTCCCGTCTCAGTGTGTAAGGGACCCACGTTAATTTTTAACAATCACTTTCCATTTATTCATTCAAAGAAACTTCCACAATTTGTTTCAATGTCTCTCACAAGATCCAAACTTTCACTTTGCATATCAATTTATTCATCTTTCTGAAATTTGTTTTGCTCAATATGTAGATTTAAATCCCCCAATGATTACTGGATTGCTCTTGTTACACGTATCTCCAAACTCCTGTTTTTCACTATGTTCTACATCACCACTACTGCTTGTGAACATGTAGACAACTACCACCATTAGTTTATGCTCCTTGGTGTTTCTCAGTTGCACCCTTTAGAGACTTTAGAGATACAGCGTGGAAACAGGCCCTTTGGCCCATCGAGTTAGAAACATAGAAACATAGAAATTAGGTGCAGGAGTAGGCCATTCGGCCCTTCGAGCCTGCACCGCCATTCAATATGATCATGGCTGATCATCAACTCAGTATCCCGTACCTGCCTTCTCTCCATACCCTCTGATCCCCTTCACGCCAACCAGCGATCACCCCGTACACTAACACTATTTTACACACTATTTGGGCGGCACAATGGCGCAGTGGTAGAGTTGCTGCACTTACAGCGCTTGCAGCACTTGCAGCACCAGAGACCCGGGTTCGATCCCGACTGCGGGTGCTCTCAATACGGTGTTTGTATCTTCTACCCGTGACGGCATGGGTTTTCTCCAAGATCTTCGGTTTCCACTCACACTCCAAAGACGTACAGGTTTGTAGGTTAATTGGCTTGGTATAATTGTAAATTGTCTCTAGTGTGTGTCAGATAGTATTAATGTGTGGGGGTCGCTGTTCGGTGTGGACCCGGTGGACCGAAGGGCCTGTTTCTGTGCTGTATCTCTAAACTAAACACAAAGGACAGTTTATAATTTTTTTACCGAAGCCAATTAACCTTCAAACCTGCACGTCTTTGGAGTGTGGGAGGAAACCGGAGCACCCTGAGAAAACCCACGAGGTCACATTGAGACGTAGAAGCTCCGTACAGCCAGCACCTGTACTCCGGATCGAACCCCAGGTCTCTGGCGCTGTAGGGCAGCAATTCTGCCACTGTGCCACCCCATATCTTTTTTCTCCAGAGATGCCGCCTGGCCCGCTGAGTTACTCCAGCACTTTATGCCCATGTCTGATTCTACTTCGTGTTTTCCTGAATCAAGGATTCTTCTTCTCTAATGCTTTTAGAATAGAATGCAATTTATTGTCATTCAAACCTAGGTTTGAACGAAATATCATTTCTACAGTTTTTTTTTACATTACAAAACAATCCAAGACCCACACTTAACACAGTTTACATAAACATTCATCACAGTGAGTCTCCAACATCTCCTCACTGTGATGGAAGGTAAAGTCTTTATCTCTTCCCTTTGTTCCTTCTCCCGTGGTCCAGCAGTCCAACTGCAGTGTCGAGGCGAACTGGGGCTCCGATGTTAAAGCCCCCGGTGGGCGATGGTAAATCCTGAGGCCGTTTAAGCCACGCCGGGGCGATGTTAGGCCCCGGCTCCATGTCCTTAAACCCACGATTCCAGCGGGAGAAGTCGCCGTTGCGGAGCTCGGAAAAGCGGTCTCCCACCAGGGACCTGCGAGCTCCCGATGTTCCCGTCCACCGGGTCTGCGGCCGGTGCCTCCGAACTCCAAAGTCGGGTCGCAGCCGCACGTCACCACAACTCTTCCCGCTCCGAAGTTGGCCAGCTCCGCGATGTCAGTTCCGCAGGCTCTGCAACTGGAGCCCCCAGGTTAGTCCCGGCCGGAGGTCGCCGCCGGCTCCACAACGTTAGGCCCAACGACATCCGAGACCCGACAGGGAATAGTCGGGTCCCCGCACAGGGAAGAGATTTAAAACGGTTTCCCCCACAGCCTCCCCACCACCCCCCACATATACACAGCTAAAAAAAATAAGAAAAACTAACTCAAGACATACATTTACCAAGACAAAAATAAAAAAAGACAGACGACTGTAGTCGAGCCGCTGCCGTTAGGCGCCGCCACTAACACCAGTTTAACTCAACTCTGAACTACGACTGACTCTGGTTGCACGAAGGACATTGGGTTTTTGCAAAGGTATCGCTGTTATTAATTTGTCGATTTTTTATTTGTTATATGTTATCTGTGGGTGAAAAAATAATTCTGCTGCAAGTAAGAATGTCATTGTTCCGTTGTCAGCTCATATGACTGATAAACACTCATAATCCTTTATCCAAATTGCTCTGCCCCCTTTCTCCATTTTGCATATTTCTGCTGCAAGTTAAGTATCCTGGAATATTTAAAAGCCAACCTTGGTGTCATTTTGCAACCATATCTCAGTAATGATGACTGGGTCACATCCATTTATTGCTATTTATGCCACCAGTTCATATATCTTGCTGCATATAATGCATGGATTCTGATTTGGTCATTTATTTTCTTGCTTTCTCTCACTCTAATTGGAAATATATTTCTACGTGTCAATACTCTGTCCCTTCCCGGCAGATTTTGATTATAATTTCCATTTTGCTACCTCCACTACTGCCTTGCCTTTCTCGTTAACTTTCTAATTTTCAATTTTAGCTTTCTTGAAACCAAAGTAAACTAAAGAGATACAGCGCGGAAACAACCTTTCGGCCCACCGAGTCCGCGCCGACCAGCGATCACCGCACACTAAGACCATCCGACACACACACACACACGGGGGACAATTTACAACTTTACCGAAGCTAATTAACCTACAAATCTGTACGTCTTTGAAGTGTGGGTGGAAACCAGAGCACCCAGAGAAAAAACACGAGGTCATGAGAAAATGTACAAACAGCACCCGTAGTCAGGATCGAACCCAAGTCTCTGGCGCTGTAAGGCAGCAACTCTACCGCTGCACCACCATTCCACTAGAGCCAGAGCCCGTCCTCCCCACCTATTCAGCTTAAAGGTTTATCTACATCCCTAGTTAGTCCTTTCACAAGGACAGTGGACCCAGAATGATTCAAATGCAGCTTGCCCCAGAGGAACAGCCCAAAGGAATGTAGTCCTATAGTTTCTCAAGGGAAGCCAGAGGTATCACATGAGTACAATCTATCACCTAATGAACCTTCACAGTCCTTGAAGGTTAGACTAATGATCATTGCCCAAGAAAATGGAGACAAAGACTCATTTTGTTTGGGTGGCGCAGTGGCGCAGCAGTAGAGTTGCTTCCATACAGCCGCAGAGACACTATGCGGTGTGTGCATGTTCTGTCTGTGACCGTGTGGGTTTTCCCCAGGTGCTCTGGTTTCCTCCATGTATACAGACGGCATCTGTAGTCAGGATCGAACCCAGGTCTCTGGCGTAATGCCCCTGTCCCACTTAGGAAACCTGAACGGAAACCTCTGGAGACTTTGCGCCCCACCCAAGGTTTCCGTGCGGTTCTCGGAGGTTCCCGGAGGTTTTTGTCAGTCTCCCTACCTGCTTCCACTACCTGCAACCTCCGGCAACCACCTGCAACCTCCGGGAACCGCACAGAAACCTTGGGTGGGGCGCAAAGTCTCCAGAGGTTTCCGTTCAGGTTTCCTAAGTGGGACAGGGGCATAAGGCAGCAACACTACCGCTGTGCCACCATGCTGCCATGGTGTGCTGTACTATTCTATGTTCTTTGTACTACAACCAGTCCTGACCAAAAACATCGCCTATCCATGTTCTCCAGAAACACTGTCTGACCCGTTGAGTTGCTCCAGCACTTTGTGTCTTTTTTTGATTATATTCAATAACACTGAAACCCCCAAGACTCCGTGACTGTAAAAATTTCATTGTTGTATAATCGGTACATATGACAATTGAACACTCTTGTCCCTTGACGCAACTTTAAAGCCTGCAGTTTTTATTAAAATATCTATCTGTCAGTCTATCTTTTATCTTCATTCACAGAATGTCGACAGCAATGAAACAAAAGAGTTTAGACAAATATAATTCTCAACATAATACGGCTTCTCAGAAATGGAGAGGGGCTTAACAGAGGTAGTCATTCAGCTCCCATTACTTTCAGCGAACAAGAATTCAAATTTAAAAAACTGGTTTGAAAGTTAAACAAAGAACCGATCTCGAGCATATAAAGGAACTGTGATGTTACTGTATTTTAAGAATAAATATTTTAACAAATTTGTAGAGCCACTGCCTCACAGCGCCAGAGACCCAGCTTCAATCCTGACCTCAGGCGCTGTCTGTGTGGAGTTTGCATGCTCTCAATGTGACCACAAGTGTTTTCTCCCACATCCCAAAGGCTCGAGGTTTGAGTTTAATTGGCCTCTGTGAAATTGCCCCTCGTGTGCATGGAGTTAATGAGAAAAAGTGGGATGACATAGAACTAGCGTGAACGGGTGATCGATGGGCAGCGTGGGCTCAGTGGGCAGAAGGGCCTGTTTCCAGGCTGTATCGTACAATCAATTCAATAATGGGCCTCTCAGTGTTTTTTTTGCCTTCATCACAATTGGACAAGAAATACACTGTGGTCAAAAACAGCTGTGGCCCCATGTCCTTTAGCTCTGTAATACAATGCATTTCCTTCCTTTGCGATCAATCAGTCCGCTTTTTTCACTCCAGAATTACAGGACTTGGAAGCTGAAGATCGATCAAACCCATTAGTGTTATTAAATCCCATTTATACCTTTAGAACTACAAAAATGTCCTGCGATTTTTTTAAGAGCCCGTTATTTTGCAGGAGTCTGAAGTAAGAAAAATATTGAGTCAACACAATTTTAGTCGCACAAATCCATAGGAAACCTTATTTGCTTGTCAGAATATATTTCACAAGGTTACAACGTCAGCATAGCAATTTGCTGTAGAAAATGGAAATTCAATTTTCCTTTCTGTAAAGTTAAGACATGGCTTAAAAACCTCTGAGCACAAATCAAATCTTGCAGCATGTGGATTTTCTTTATGCCACTGTGGCTCGAAGATAGCATCCAATGTACACATGCATGCATTTCTATGACAAGAGTCACATTAGGCAGCAGTATAATGGGATAAGTTTGCAGATGATACAAGCGTGGGTGGTATTTCAGATTGTGAATTGCAGCAGGATCCTGATCCGTTGGCCGAGTGGGCTGAGGAATGGTTGATGGAATTTAATACAGAGAAATGCGAGGTGTTGCATTTTGGAAAGTCTAACATGGGCAGGACCTACCCAGTGAATGGAAGGGCTCTGGGGAGTGCTGCAGAGCAGAAGGATCTCAGAGTTCAGGTGCATAGCTCCTTGAAGGTGGCGTCACAGGTAGATGGGGTGGTCAAAAAGGCTTTCAGCACATTGACCTTCATCAGTCACAGTATTGAGTTTAGAATTGGCAGGTTATATTAGACATTGGGGAGGCCGCATTTAGGGTTTTGTGTTCAGTTCTGGGCGACTTGTTACAGGGAAGATGCTGTCAAGGTGGAACAGGTGCGGAGAAGAAATACAAGGATGTTGCCAGGACGACGCCCTGAGCTTTAGGGAGAGGTTGAGCAGTCCGGGACTCTAATCCCTGGAATGCAGAAGGATGAGCGGTATTCTTATAGAGGTGTATAAAATCATGAGAGGAATCGATCGGGTAGATGCACAGTAGAGTCTCTTGCCCAGAGGAGGGGAATCGAGAACCAGAGGGCATGGCTTTCAGGCGAATCGGGAAAGATTTTATGGGAATCTGAGTGGTAACTTTTTCTCACAAAGGGGTGGTGGGTGTATGAACAAGCTGTCGGAGGAGTTAGTTGAGGCAGGATCTATTGTACTTTTTAAAAAACAATTAGACAGATACATGGACATGACAGGTTTAGAGGCACATTGGCCAAATGCACGCAGGTGGGACCAGTGTAGATGGGGCATGTTGGTCAGTGCGGGCAAGTAGGGGCAAAGGGCCTGTTTCCACACTGTATGACTCTATGACAACAGTTGTTGGTCAACCCATTGAGAGCATGTAAGGTAGGAAGATAATGGCATTAATCATTGTGCTGATGTGCATGCCATTCAGGAGTTTAACACACAATCTCATACCCCTCGTATTTTGCTTGGGCAGTTTACAACCGAGCGCTATGTATTGATTTCTCTAATTTAAAATAACTCTTGCATTCCCTCTCTCGCTATCCCTAGCTGTTAGTTTCGCTGTTTGTATCCTTTCATTATCATCTCCTCCACAATCAACAATGGACCATTGTGGGCTCCACCTTTCTTGAGTCATCGGTGCCGGCTCTGATTTGTTCTGTACCTTTGCATACCTCGTTTTTCCCACTCCGACTTTCAGTCTGAAGAAGGGTCTCGACCTGAAACATCACATTATTCCTTTTCTCCAGAGATGCTGCCTGGCCCGCTGAGTTACTCAAGCATTTTGTGTCTACCTTCAGTGTAAACCAGTATCTGCCGTTCCTACACTTAATACTCCTTTCCTCTTCTCCCAAACACACACAGAGCGAAGCCTTCAGGAATAGTGAAAGGCCTGGATAGAGTGGGTATGGAGAGGATGGTTCCATTGGTGGGAGATTCAAGGACCAGCGGGCATGGCTTCAGGTTGAAAAAACCTAACTTAAGAAAGGAGATGAGGAGGAATTTATTTCGGCAGATGGTGGTGAATCTGTGGAACTCATTGTAACAGACGTCTGTGGAGAACATGTCATTATGTATTTATTAGGTGGGGGTTGACAGATTTCTTGATTTGTAAGGGTGTTAGGGGTTATGGGGAGAAGGCATCCTCAATCCCAAGGCACTCTCTGGGAAGGGAAGGGAGCTTGTGACGTCGTTGCTCATTAAACTGACAGCTCACTCCAAACCTATTACAATTGCATTGGCAAATATTGCACCCTCCTATCCTTGGCTCACACTCTTTGCCTCTGGCCTTTGTCCAACCCGTCTGCCAATTAAACCCTCCCCCTCTCCTGTTCAAATGCCAAGCTTTGTGCTGCCCCTCCTCTCTTCCATCTTTCGCCCCTACCCAGCCACCTCAATCAGTCTGAAGAAGGGTTCCAACCCAAAACATCTCCTGTCCATGCTTTCATTATGCTGCCTGACCCACTGAGTTATTCCAGCACTTTGTGTCTAATTTTCTCCCTTTAATGCTTTCTTTACCAGAGCAACTGCTTTGCAACAATTGGTTGCGAAGTAAATAAAGGCAACATCAAGTTTAACCTGTAGTTAATTGCAGCCCACACTCTACCCAATACGTGCTCTTCCTATCGATGCAGTAAAGCCCTGAGCCATTTAATACACAAGAAACAACAGCATGTCATGGTGGCGCTGCAGTAGAGTTGCTGCCTTACAGCGCCAGAGACGCAGGTTCAATCCTGACGACGGGTGCTGTCCATACCGAGTTTGTACGTTCTCCCCGTGACCACGTGGGTTTTCTCCGGGTGCTCCGGTTTCTTCCCACACTCCAAAGAAGTACAGGTTTGTAAGTGATTTGGCTTCAGTAACATTGCAAATTGTCCCTAGTGTGTAGGATACCGTTAGCGTATGGGGATTGCTGGTCGGCGTGGACTGGGTGGGCCAAAGGGCCTGTTTCTGCACTGCATCTCTAAACTAAACTAAACAGTTCAGATCTTACAATCTCCTGAGGAATAATAGTATGAGGATGGAGTCACTACAAAATGGACACTAACTCTGGATTATGTACTACCAAGAATGACTCAACCTCACTTGAATCGAGTATTGGAAATCAATATACAACCTTTTACATTTGTGTATTGTTACTCCCTTTCCATTTGCTTTCCATACCCATTAGTCCTTCAAATTCATTCATTCAACTTGCATGTTCCCTTGCAAGAAGAACAAGCTCTTGGATTCACAATATTAGGCCACTAATCTACCACTTCAATCATTTTACTGAGCAAATGCTTATTGCTTATACACTACCTAAAATGTCATGGATAATTAAAAGTTAATATGTGATGAAAGTCTCAAAACTCTCATCACCAAGATGGCCGAACTTGGCAGTCAGCACTCATCCCTGCAACTGGATCGTCAACTTCCTGACCAACTGACCCAAATCAGTGAAGATAGGGGACAATTCATCCTCTCCGATAACCCTCAACACAGGTGCTCCGTAAGGATGTGTTCTCAGCCCCCTTCTTTCCTCCTTGTACACCCACGACTGCGCAGCCATGTACAAATCCAAATCAATTTACAAATTTGTGGCCGATACCACCGTAGTGGGCCTGTTAATATTGACCAAATTGAAGACACTACAAAATGGAGAATCCCTGCATTTGTAAGATTTGCTTAACCTTTGTCCGTAGAAAATTACAGCCTGTAGGTGGCGCCGGCCAGTCTGGGCCCCAGATTAATATGCAAGATGGGGAAAGATCCAGATGTCCTCTCTATTGATAATATGTATGAGGACCCTGCTAAGAAACTTCAAGGTGTTATAAATGCATTGCTGTGATTGGATTGCTGCAGAGGGATTGTAAATAGTGTCAATAATGTTGCAGGACAGTTATCCTGTTGTTTGAGGATTGGCTGAAGTGTGAAGCCTTGTTTGAATTGTATACATTACCCAGGAGAATGTTGCATTATTTGAAGCATTGACTTCCTTCCAGAAGCTTCTGGAGAAACATTGTTAGGGACTCTTTGTAATTGGGTTGGGGAACTGTCAATAATACTTTAATGTAATCGATATGTGTAATTGGCTTGTAAGGGGAACCACCCCAATGTAGTTCGGCCCCTCAGGGTTCGTTGACCTATAAAAGGTAGCCCCCATTTGGATTGGTGTCAATCTTCTGGAAGGGCGCTTGGGACTGCATGACCTTTTGGTAGTGTCTGCTTGCACGAGGCTGAAGGGCTTGGCCAGGCAGAGACAAGGATCGAACCCGCGGTGGTTTAGGTATCGTATTGGGGGGATTTGTTGTTCGTTCAAAAATAAAGTTTAGTTGTTCCAGTGCTTGGCTCAGTGTTTTTACTGAACTAGACTGAGAGGCTAAGCTTTAGGAGCAGATTTACAGGTCGGATAATAATAATAATAATAATAATAATAGTAATAATGTTTATTTATATAGCACTTTTCACCAAAACCAATATTTGAACCAAAGTGCTTTACAGAGATTGATTAAATTAATTGAACAGATCAAATGTCAATATATCCATACAAAACAAAAAAGAGAAAAAAGAAAAAAGACACAGAACAGTACACTACAGAAATCAACATGAAACGTCCCCCCACAGCAGAATTCACTGTGAGGGAAGGCACTAAAAATATCCAGTTCTCCCCCCTCATAGTCCACCCGAGGTCGGGGTCTATACGTGGCCTCCTCAGCCAACTCGATGTTCTCAGGCCCTCTGCCGCGAAGCTGGATCATCGGCGTCGGGTGAACATTCTTCAGCGGCCTGGACTGAAGCGGCCGCTTCCTCCCTGAAGACTGGAATGTCAAATAATGATGAGATGGAGTACAGGACGGAGATTGAGAACCTCGTGACCTGGTGTCGAGGCAACAACCTTTCTCTCAATGTCAGCAAGACAAAGGAGATAGTGATCGATTTCAGAAAGCGGTGCGGTACACATGCCCCAGTATACACTGATGGCACCAAAGTATAGATGGTTGAAAGCTTCACGTTCCTCGGTGTAAATATCACCAGCAACTTGTCCTGTCCCAACCACCCATATTGAAGCAATGACTGAGAAAGCACACCAACGCCTCTACTTCCTTAGAAGGCTTAGGAAGCTCAGCATGTCCCCATCAACTTCTGCAGATGTGCAGTGGAAAGCTTTTTATCGGGACGCATCACAGCATGGTTTGGGAACAGCTGCATTCAAGACCGCAAGAAATTGCAGAGAATTGTGGGCACAGCCCAGACCATCACACAAACCTCTCTTCCATTGACTCCATTTGTACCTCGCGCTGCCTCAGCAAGGCCGCCAGCATAATCAAGGACAAGTCACACCCTGGCCATCTCCCCTATCCCATGGGCAAAATGTCTTGAAGTGCAAAAACGCACACATCCAGATTCAGGGACAGTTTCCTCCCAGCAACTGATCCATCCTATCCACACCCAGGTAGTGGTCCTGAGCTACTATCATTGGAGTCCCTCGGACTATCTATAATTGGACTTTACTGGACTTTAGTCAATTTAATAAAGGCCTTAGTGATGCCCATCGGGAAACAGTGAGCAAGCTCGAACTGCTCCCATAAGCTACAGTACAGAGATCCTCGGACTATCTTCAATTGGACTTTTCTGGACTTTACCTTGCACTGAACGTTTTTCCCTTTATCCCGTGTCTGTACACTGTAGACAGCTCGATTGTAATCAGTATAATCTTTCCGCTGACTGGAAAGCTCCTATCCAGTGAGCGGAAAGACATGGCAATAAACTAAAACTGAACTAAAAATCTTAGGAGCAAAGCTGATCTATGCCAATAGAGCAAAATGCCCAAAGATAAACGGGTAAAGACAGACCTTTTCCAATGAAGCTCATTTTCTTATCCAGCTACATCAAGGAAGAGAATATTCTGCATTATCTAAAACTGGATGTTGATTTTCTTTTACCAAAACACAATGTGCTGGAGGAACTCAACAGGTCACCCAGCATCAGTCTTAATAAGTGCTCCTGAAAAGTGACCTATCCATGAGCTCCGCAGATGCTCCCTGGCCCGCTGAGTTCCTCCGCATTCTGTTTTTTGACCAATCCTTCCTTGCATTTTTACCCTCAAAAAAAGCCTTGAAAGTAGGCAGCACTGCTACCTCACACCGCCAGACACAGGTTCGATCCTGACCTCGGGGGTCGTCAGCGTGGAGTTTGCACCTTCCTCCTGTGACTGCATGGGTTTCCTCCAGGTGCTCTGGCTTCCTCCCACATTCTGAGACCTGTGAGTCTGGAGGTGAATTGACCTCTGTAAATTGCCCCTGGTGTTTAGATAGTGGATGAGAGAACATGACTCAACATAGAACTAGTGTCAAAGGGCACAGAGTGCTGGAGTAACCAGCAGATCAAGCAGCAGCACTGGGGAACTTGGATAGGTGACATTTCGGGTCTGAAGAAGGGCCTCAACCCAAAACGTCACCCATTCATTCAGTCCAGAGATGCTGCCTGTCTCGCTGAGTTACTCCTGCATTTTGTGTCTGTCTTCGATTTGCATTGGAGAACAGTTATGCCAGGAGTGGATGACAATGAATATGTGCTGCATTTCATTAAAGATTACAGGGTGACTAGAGTTGATTTTCCTCAAATGGAATAGACATTACACTTGAATTGCCAAGACAGAGAGGGCTATGGACCAAATGCAGGCAAATGGAAATCATATTGATAAGTACAATGATACACTTTGGCCATGATTCCGAGGGTGCCCATTTCTATATGCGTGCTGTACGATCCTGACTCTATAACAATATTTGGTTGTGTGTCCAAATAACTCCTCATACTCAGAGTTGTGAATCTGTGGAATTCTCTGCCACAGAAGGCAGTGGAGGCCAATTCACTTGATATTTTTAAGAGGGAGTTACATTTAGCTCTTAGGGCTAAAGGAATCAATGGATATGGGGAAAAAGCAGGAACGAGGTACTGATTTTGAACCATCAACCATGATCATAGTGAATGGCGGTGCTGGCTCGAAGGGCCGAATGGCCTACTCCTGCACCTATTTTCTATGTTTCGATTATTGATCATTTATCTGTTACAATGTTTATTTGGTTTATCAGACCACTTTTCTTTTTATAGATACAGCACGAAAACAGGCCCATGCCGGCCCTTGTTCACCCATACACTAGTTCTATGTTATCCCAGTTTCACAACCTACACATTCGGGGCAATATACAGAAGCCAATTAACGTACAAACCCACACGACTTTGGAAGGTGGGAGGAAACCGGTGACTCCACGCAGACAGCATCTGAGGTCGGGATCGAAGCCGGGTTTCTGGTGCTGTGAGGCAGCAGCCATATTGCCGAACCACAGTGCTGCCCATTTAACACTTAAATGTTCATTGAGACGAACTGTGAATTGTCGGAGTTACTTCTTGGTTAATGACTGCATTGAAAATAAAATACATCACTGTTATGAAATGAATCAAACTGTCAAACGCACAATTACAATTGAACTCAAATTAGAGGTTTCAAAGTCTCAACTAACTTTGGGAAGGCTGGTGGAGTGGCCATGCTGCTGAGTTTGATTTTGGATGATTGCTCTCAAAACATGACATCACTCCAAAGGCAATATTACTTTTCCTGGTAATATTTACCCTCCCACCAATTGGACTCGGTGAATCACACTGCACCACACTGTGTTGGAGAAAGGCAGTACAGAAATGAATCGGCACTTACTAGAAACTTAATGTATTTTCATTTTCTCTTTCTTAATTCGATGTTGCTGCACTAACAGCTCTCACACCTGAAAAAGTGACAACTGCGATTTTTTTTTAGGTCTTTAGACGGCATTGAAAAGCTTCTTCCCATTATTCTGACATCCTTGATATCAGTAAATCACTGTGTACAGAGTTTCACCAGGTTCATTATGTGTTTCCTGCACCCTTTATTTTCAAAAAAGCTCTTCATATGAAATGGGACCAACTCAAGAGACTCAAACAGATTTTGTTTAAGAGGGAACTGCAGATGCTGGAGAATCGAAGGTTACACAAAAAAGCTGGAGAAACTCAGCGGGTGCAGCAGCATCTATGGAGCAAAGGAAATAGGCAACGTTTCGGGCCGAAACCCTTCTTCAGACAACAGATAACTGATTTAGAAAATGTTTGACTATTTTAGGACCTAAATCTTCCTTATCATTAATAGGGTTTTTTTTTAACCCCACCAGATGGTCGGGGTTTAAAAAAACGGCCATTAATGATAAGGAAGATTTAGGTCCTAAAATAGTGACAAGATTAACAACATGAAATTTAGTTTAATTCAGAGATACGGCACAGCAACAGGCCCTTTGGCCCATCGAGTCCACGCTGACCATCGATCACCCGTTCAGGCTAAAGGGCAGCATGGTGGCATAGCGGTAGAGTTGCTGCATTACAGCACCAGAGACCCAGGTTCGATCTTGACTATGGGTGCTGTCTGTATGGAGTTTGTACGTTCTCCCTGTGACCTGTGTGGGTTTTCTCCGGGATCTTCAGTTTCCTCCCACGCTCCAAAAACGTACATGTTTGTAGGTTAAATGACTTGGTGTTATTGTAAATTGTCCCTGGCGTGTGTAGGATAGCGTTAGTGTATAGGGATTGTTGGTTGGCACAGGAGTCGGTGGGCCGAAGGGCCTGTTACCAGGTGTATCTCTAAACAAAACTAAACTAGTTCTGTGGTATTCTATATGGGGGAATAAGGCAGGAATGGGGCACTGATTTTGGATGAACAGCTATGATCGTTTTGAATGGTGGTGCTGGCTCGAAGGGCCGAATGGCCTACCTCTGCACCTATTTTCTATGTTTCATTTTTGCACCCACCGCCTACAAACTAGGGTCAATTTACAGAGGTCAATGAACCTACAAACACACAGATCTGTGGGATGTGGGAGGAAACCGTAGCATCCGGAGGAAAGCCTCACAGTCACAGGGAGACCGTGCAAACTCCACACAGTCAGCACCCGAGGTCAGGATTGAACCCGGGTCTCTGGTGCTGTGAGCACTTCCAGCTGTGCCACCGTGCCACCCAGCATCGCAGTTTATTTGGTGTAAGCGTGGCTCCAAGATTTCAACCTGGTTAGTGTCGGAGACATCGGGGACGATGGCAAACAGGTTGCTTGGTGTGTGAACAACCAGAGCCCCTCCTGACAATCGTACGAGCCAACCTTCAAATAACACTTACAACTCATGAGGAGCTCTAATCCATTCATCCATCCCTCCTAACTCTCCCCTTCTTGCTTCCTCCATGGACTAGAAGGAAGGATAAAACCTTCAGGACCAATGAACCATCAAAGTACAATGCCCTGGTCACTGGGCGCAATCGATCTGACTGACAGCCCGCTCATAAGGAGTCACCGGCTAGAAGATATTCATGCCTCACGTCATGTCAGACTTCCATGAACACCCAGCCAAGCACAGACGTTGAAGATGAGTGTGAAGTTAGGTGCCAGTGTGTCTGACTTTCTGCTTCTGCACTGAATCAGGCGACAGAGAGAGATAGCCGAACGCATTTTGTATCAAACATCAGATTTGACGTAGAGTCGTAGAGCCATGCGGCTGTGAAAGTGGCCCTTCAGCCCAACTTCCCCATCCCGACCAAGTTGCCCCAGCTACACTCGTCCCACCCGCCTGCATTTGGCCCATATCCCTCTAAACCTTTCCTGTACAAACGGCCCCATAGCAGAAGTGTCCACGTCGCCGGGCTGGAAACTGGAAGTATCCTGAGCTAATTCTGCTGCCACCATCATCTACTGCGACAAGTGATGGCTCCCACCGATTGTCGCCGGAATCTTGCGTCCTTTTCAGGATGGACGATAACAGCGAGGCCAACATTTGTAACAAGATGAACACGAAAAGAAGAAGAAGACCTGTACAAATGTCTTGTGATTGTTGTTATAGTACCTGCCTGAAGGGCCTGTCCCACTTTCACGACCTAATTCACGACCTTTTTTACTCGTGGACATTTTTCATCAGGCTAGAAAAAACGCCCCGACCTACTTGATGCCACGAGTACCAACGACTTGCATTACGACCTACCTACGACCTCGTGACGACCATGCTGCGAGTATGATTCAAGGGCAAACTCGGCAGAGGTCGGGAATTAGGTCGTGAAAGTGGGACAGGGTCTTCAATCCACCAGGGAGGATTGTTTTTTAAATGGGATTGTCAACCTGGGAAGGCAAGGAGATCTGGGAGGCAACCATACACAAGATAATTCCCAATGTTGGAACAAAACGCTCCCATCAGACAGAAGGTACAGAAGCTTGAAAGAGTGCACCACCAGACCCAGGAACAACTACCGTTATCAGGCTTCTGAACTCTTATGGCCCCGACCAGGGGTGAACAATGGAGGAGGACTGACTGTACCTTGTGCCTTCCACCACAGTGAAGAATGCTGTGGTGGATGATTGTGTTAAATTTTATTGTGTATTGTATGTTCTTTTTTGATTGTACCGCTGCTGGCAAATTCATTTCACTGCACTTTATTGTGTATGTGATGAATAAAAACTGACTGATTGATTGATTGATTGATTGAACTGTCCTTCCATAAGTTAGGGTACTGTCCAATTCACTTCCACCACCCAATTGCGGACATTGGAGTTTTTCTATTGAGCTGTTGCACCGCAAACCTGAGAACGGTATTCTGTATCTTCCCCATTGCTCGACCTGATAGGTGACGTTTCTTCAAATATTCAGTATATTTCACGAACTAGTATTTAATCTAATAACCCTGTCCCATGGTGCGAGTTCATTCCAAGAGCTCTCCCGAGTTTAAAAAAAATCAAACTCGTGGCAAGCACGGAGAATGAACGTAGCGGGTACATCGGAGCTCAGGGACGTCTCTTAGCGCTAACGGCAGGTACTCAGGAAGACTCGCCAACGGCAGGTAAGCACGGGAAGACTCGTGAAGATTTTTCAACATGATGAAAAATGTCCACGGGAGCCCCGAGTACCAACGAGCGTCCATTACCGTAAATCTCCGAGTTCGAATCAGGGCAAACTCGGGAGAACTCTTGGAATTAACTCGTACAGTGGGACAGGGGTTTTAGTTCGACAACCTCAGCACAGACTGGATCATTCGTGTTTCTACAGTTCACAAGACAACTGTCACCAGGGAATGTAATTGAAGAATAGAATTATTGTACCATTTAAGCAGGGATAAAATTCAATCCCTCTCAGACTGCAAATCCTATTCAGATGCTTACAGGGGGAGTACAATACAATTGCCACTATTGGCAATGAGAACTGCTATGTAAATTCACTGGCATCTCTCTTCGGGTAACTTGCATTTGATAGATCATGAGCCAGTTTTGGAGAAATCCATATTTTGAACTGAGAAAATACGGTGGCGCAGCGATAGAGTTGCCGCCTTACAGCGCTAGAGACACGGGTTCGATCCTGACTACGTATGCTCTCTGTACGGAGTTTGTACATTTCCCCGTGACCTGCATGGGTTTTCTTGGAGATCTTCGGTTTCCTCTCACGCTCCAGAGACGTACAGGTTTGCAGGTTAATTGGCTTGGTATAAATGTAAAATTGTCCCTAGTGTGTAGGATAGTGCTAGTGTTACTGGGATCGATGGGCCCAAGCGGCCTGGTTTCTGCACTGTATCTCTCAATCAAATTAAAACAAATACATTTAGAATCTGAAGATGTCTGAAGGATTGCGACCCAAAATGTCACCCATCCTTTTTCTCCAGAGATGCTGCCTGTCCTGCTGAGTAACTCCAGTACTTTGCATCTATCATGTGAGAATGAATTAAACGTGCATTGAAAATCAATTAAATGTAGCAAATGTTAAAAACCAACTGTGATTATTTGTGTTGATAATAACAATGTTCCAATGGTGTTTATTTGTCACCTTTGCAACTGCGCAATGAAATTATTTATATTACACATGCTGACGCCATTATTCAAAGTCCAAAGTCTGGTCGGCCCGTGCCCTCGATGTACTGGAGCAGTTCCTGCCAACCAACGTCCCTTTCCTCTCCTCTCCTCGCCCGGCCATCTTTGTGTCCCGGGGCGCCTCCTGCAGCCGACCTCGAAGGCGTCGGAGTCATTACCCCGGTTCACCCTCCCACCGGCCCTTGCTCCTCGCGTCCCACGTCTCCAGCGGCTTCCTCCCGGTTACGCCGACCGACGAGCCTTCAGGCGGGTCCCGCCAACTGACGAGATTGCATTAACTAATGTGGTCCTCTTGAAATCAAAGCAAAGTCCCTGGGATAGTAAAACAAGAGCAGTGCAGCTTAGCTTTCAGTGTCACGTCCTCCTGTATTATCTCCCCCAAGTGATCATTGTGTCTATGCTTTTCTCACAGGCTTTGACATTCTGTTCAGATGAGCCAGCAGAGTTGTCCTTTCAGAGTGCATCATCAGTAATTTCCCCTGAACACAATCATCTCAAACCACGGCAAAAAGTAATTATTCAAAAGTTCTGCTTTGAAATATTATTTCCGAAACGCTTAATTTAAAACTGTTCTGCTCCAATATATTCAATTTAAAGCAATTCTCCTCTAACCACAAAACAACAGTGGATAAAGTGATTATATTTGATATCCACAAAATAAAACAAGAAAATGCTCATCATTTTATAAGCCCTGGATACTTGATTGCAATGGTGTTTTAGCTAGTCCAGTGCTCCCGAAAATGTTACATGTATTTCATGTTAAAATTAAACATCTTGGAATTGAAGGAAAATGATTAAAGGGCCTGTCCCACTTTCACGGCCTAATTCACAACCTTTTTTTACTCGTGGACATTTTTCATCATGCTAGAAAAACGCCCCGACCAACTTGATGCCACAAGTTCCTACGATTAGCGTCATGGCCTCCTACGACCTACCTACGACCTTGTGACGACCATGCTGCGAGTATGAGTCAAGGGCAAACTCGGCAGAGGTCGTGAATTAGGTTGTGAAAGTGGGACAGGCCCTTAACCTTGTCAGAAGAGTTAGAGTCATAAAATCATGGAAACAGGCCCTTCGGTCTGACCTGCCCACATTGACCAACATGCCCCATCTACACCAGTCCCACCTGCCACGGGCTTGTCGGTTAATTGTACTCTGTCAATTGCCCCTAGTGTGTCAGGAATGGATGGGAAAGTGGGAATAACATAGCACTAGTGTGAACGGGAGATCGGTGGTTGGTGTGGAATTGGTGGTAAAGGTAGATTAGATTAAGTGAGTGCTCAAAACTGTAACAAGTGCAATTCCAGTAAAGTCTGGCACGAGATCAACTCTTTTAAGTTTTCCACAGAGTGAGTGGAAATGGGTTTAGACTGGTGTGCAGTGGACAATGCAGGCGTATAGCATTGCACAGTACAGGCGCACAACCTTTTATCCGGTGTTCCAGAAACCGAAAAGCTCCGAAAACCGGCCATTTTTTCCAGATGTCGTCTGCGCACCAAAGCTCGCGTTTGGCGCCAAACCTGACCCAAAACGACCCACGGTCAACCCAGGTCTGTACTACTGTAGCGGCTGCCTCCTCCCTGGAGAACGGGAGACGCTTAAACATCTGTAAATCATTGCTTAAATGTTAGTCAGTTAGTTTGGAGGGCTTTTATGTGAAGGGGGGTGAAGGGGTAAACTTTAATTCTTAGTCCCCTACCTGGTCGGAGAGGCGGGGAGCGGTCAATGCATTACCGGGTCGCCGTGCAGTAAGCTCCGCAGCGCTGTGGCCGGTGGGGCTGCGGGCGACGCCGGTTGTAGCTCCGACCCCGGCAACTCTACCCCTGGCTGCGAGGCACTCCAAATCCAGCGCGGCCCGCGGCCGGACGCCCCAGCTCCGCGAATGTCGGGAGTCGGCGGCGTCGCGCTGGGATACCAGCGGGGAGCGGGCAATGCCTTACCGGGTCACCGTGCGGCAAGCTCCGGATCGCTGTGGCCGCCGACACACAACATCGCGGAGCGTCGCTGGATTTGGAGCCGCGCAGCCAGGGGTAGAGTTGCCGGGGTCGGAGCTAGAACCAGCGCCGCCCGCGGCCGGACGGAGCCCCCAGCCCTTCAGCCCACTGACTCCACGCTGACCATCGATCACCCATTTACACTAGTTCCATGTTATCCCACTTTCACATTCACTCCCTATGCACTATGGGCAATTGACAGAAGCAAATTAACTTCCAAACCCACACATCTTCGGGATATGAAAGGAAACGGGAGCACCCAGAGGAAATCCATGGGTTCACAGGGAGAACGTGCAAACTCCACACAGACAGCACCCGAGGTCAGGATCGAACCTGGGTCTCTGGGTGCTGTGAAACAGCAGATCTACCAATGCCCCATAGTGCCACTTTTTCTGGAACATCAAAGGGCAGACAACAGTACCACTTTAATGTTCAAGGCCAAAGGTATTGGAGGTCCAAAAAGATTTCAGAGGGTCCATATATATATATCGTTGTCATAAGGACCTAAGTGATAGGAGCAGAATTAGGCCATTCGGCCCATCAAGTCTACCCGCCATTCAATCAAGAGTCAAGGGTCAAGAGTCGAGAGTGTTTTATTGTCATATGTCCCATGTAGAACAATGACATTCTTACCTGCTGCAGCACAGCAGAATATGTAATCATAATAAATAATATAACAAAACTAAAAAAACAAACAATAACAGTGCAATAATAATAAGTCTATTGTAGTTCATAGCTTGTTGTGAGGTTTTAGTGTTTAATAGCCTGATGGTTGCAGGGAGAAACTGTTCCTGAACCTGGACATTACAGTTCTCAGCTGATCTATCTCTCCCTCCTAACCCCATTCTCCTGCCTTCTCCCCATAACCCTGACACTCGTACAAACCAAGAATCTATCTATCTCTGCCTTAAAAAGATCCATAGATGGCCTCCAGTCTTCTGTGGCAAAGAATTCCCCAGATTCACAACCCTCTGACTAAAGAAATCCCTCCTCATCTCCTTCCTAAAGGAAAGTCCTTTCATTCTGAGGCTATGACCTTAAGGTTCACAAATATTGTTTAAAAAAAAGACCATTGAAATATGGGCATTTACATGCAGAGGGCTAGAACATAAGGGAAAATTGCCTTTGAATTTAGTCAGACCACAGATGGAATGGAGCATGCAGTCTTATAACAATGAATAACGTCATTGAAGATTACGTTAGAGAAGGAAGGCATTCTGCCCATCTTTTACATGCCAGCCCAAAGATGGATTCTGCATTAACCTTGCCACCCAGCGCATCGGCCTACAGCTATGGCTCTTTCAATTGGTCATTCGGGTAGATTTAAAACTACCCGTCTGTACGGAGTTTGTACCTTCTCCCTGTGACCATGTGGCTTTTCTCCGGATGCTCCGGTTTCCTCCCACAGTCCAAAGATGTGCAGGTTTGTGGGCTAATTGGTTTTGGTAAAATTGTAGATTCTAGTGTGTAGAATTGTGCTAGTGTATGGGGCAATGGCTAGTCGGTGCAGACACGGTGGGCCAAAGGGCCTAGTTCTGTGCCGTATCTCTAAGATTTAAATCTAAAGAACAGAACAGACTGATTTCCAGATCCTCACCGACTTATTAAGTGATTTTTGTTTCAATCGCTCCTTAATCCATGCTACCAATTAACTTGTACCTACTCCTCATAATACTCAGTACTGACGGAAAAATCTGTTGATCCTGGAAAACATTATACACTTAAATTAAATCTCACCTCATCCTCCCACGTTCCAAATATCTCCTCATACTATAATTTGACAATCCTGGACACATCCTCTTTATTCACCCTTTCACACCCTTCCCATAATTACATTGACCTCACAGGAAACACAGCACGGGTCACTAGACTGTAGCCATGAGGACATGAGGAACTGCAGATAACCATATAACATATAACCATATAACAATTACAGCATGGAAACAGGCCATCTCGGCCCTTCTAGTCCGTGCCGAACACTTACTCTCACCTAGTCCCATCTACCTGCACTCAGACCATAACCCTCCATTCCTTTCCCGTCCATATACCTATCCAATTTATTTTTAAATGATAAAAACGAACCTGCCTTCACCACTTCCACTGGAAGCTCATTCCACACAGCTAGCACTCTCTGAGTAAAGAAGTTCCCCCTCATGTGGCCCCTAAACTTTTGTCCCTTAATTCTCAAATCGTGAGCAAAACACAAGGCACTCCGCTGACTGGTTGGCACGCAACAAAAGCTTTTCACTGTACCTCAGTACACGTGACAATAAACTAAACTGAAGTGAGTATTTGGCTTTTTTGCATTAGTATTTTGGTTATTAATTTATGGAATTTTTATTCTTATATATTATCTATGAGTATTGCGTTTCCTGGCCTGTTACACTGCTTCTAGTAATAATTTGATTGTTCCATTGTCGCTGCATGTAACAGTTAAACTCTCTCAACTCTCTTAAAATGGTTAATAGAACATGATCTGATGGAATGAAAATAGAGCTAGAATTTCTCGAGAATGTAACAGCTTAATAATGGTCACTTTTCTTCATGGAGTTAATTGTCACGTTTGTCACACTGCTGTCCCTAAAGATCAGTGACTGCAAAATATCTGAGAAACGGAAGACTTCAATTTATGAACCATCTTTCAGGACCTTTTCAATATCACTTTTTAACAGAGTGGACAGATCTGTGCAGAAACAAAGAACTACAGATGCTGGTTGATACCAAAGACAGACACAAAGTGCTGGAGTAACACAACGGGCCAGGCAGCATCTCTGGAGATAGATAGATAGATAGATAGATAGATAGATCCTTTATTGTCATTCAGACCTTTCGGTCTGAACGAAATTATGTTGCCTGCAGTCATACACAGAATCAATAATAACAAAACATCCAATAAACACAAATTAAACATCCACCACAGTGAGTTCACCAAGCACATCCTCACTGTGATGGAGGCAAAGTCTTAGTCTTAGATAATGGATAGGTAATGAAAAGAAGGGTCCCGACCCGGAAAAGATTACCTCCAGAGATGCTGCCTGACCCACTGAGTTACTCCAGCACTTTATGTCTGTCTTTGGGCAGATCTGTGTGTTTGTTTGTTATTAAAAAAGTTAATTTCGAAAGCAGAAAAGTCAGGAAGCATCAGGGATTTTGTCAGTCAACAAAGTAAATGCTCATCACTGGAAATAGCTCTGTTAATCAGTAATTTCCTGGGCTTCGGCGGCATGTGTTAATTCAGCTCCCTCACGAGGTCGATAACCAGGCCACTCTCATATTAATAAACCTCACACACTGTTCAAAAGGGGCAAGTCAAGCTCGTGGAAGGCCAGAGGCCAGCATAAGGAAGTTAAAGATAACTCCTCTTGCCCTGAGCTTCATGAGTACCATGAGGGCAGGCCTTATTCTCTCTTGCTAACAAGGCATGGAGTTGTGTTGTCGACAAATGCTGTGTGAGCTTGATAAATACCCAGCAAAATAAAAGTTGCATCATTGATAAATGGATGAATTCCAGACTTTCTTAGAACTTTAATTCACAGGACAATCAACCTACTGCAAAAGGTAGTCTGTGCCAAACATGTGGCCAAGAAACTAGTTTAGTTAAGTTTATATTGCCACGTGTACCGAAGTACAGTAAAAGGCTTTTTTGTTGTATGCTAACCAGTCAGCTGAAAGACAATACATGATTACAATCGGGCCGTCACCGTGTACAGATACAGGGTAAAGGATGCAGAAAGGAACTGCAGATGCTGGTTTATTCTGAAGGTAGACACAAAGTGCAGGAGTAACTCAGTGGGTCAGACAGCATCTCTGGAGAAAAAGAATGGGCGATATTTTGGGTCAGGACCCTCCTTCAGACCTGAAACGTCACCCACCCTTTTTCTCCAGGGAATACTGCCTGATCCGCTGAGTTACTCCAGCACTTTGTGTTTATCTTTGGTATAAACCAGCATCTGCAGTTCTTTGTTTCTACATTTAACTGACTGCATAGTTATGGGCCGGTCCCACTCAGGCGATTATTCAGGCGACTGTCAAGAAAAAACGGCAAATGGCGGGGGACAAGGCAAGTGGGGGAGCCCTGTCTGAGTGAAATTCACACGGTGCAAAGCCAAAGTGATACAGACACACACTGCGATGAACAGGAAGGTTGGCGCTGTAATTAAGACGGCTAAAGCACAGTGTACGGTAAGTCCTTTAAAAGAGGAGGGAGAGGGGAGGGAGAGGGGGGAGAAGGAGGGAGAGGTGGATTCAACTTTTAAGAAGCCAGAGATACACGGCTGTGAAGCTCGGCGGACATCTAACATTACCGGTCGGTTATCCTTGGTTCTGAAAACTACTGCTTACGTTTTTTTCCCCAATGAGCCAATGAAATTCACCGGTCTGCACTGGCTACAACCTTCGAGCACCTTCGAGGACTTTTGACCTCCTGGCAACTCACCAGGACCTCCTGCCGACCCACCTACGACCTACGGCACGAGAATTCTCCCTACTCTTCCTGGTGGCTACATTCTAGTCATCGCTAATTTTACAACATGTTGAAAAATTCACGGCGACCATAATGAGGCCGCGACTAGTTCCCAGAATGCGGGAACTCCTCACGGCCATGAAGGCGACTCCCCGGCAACCATGTGGCGACTGCATAGTCTCCTGCAGTCGCCCAAGTGGGACAGGCCCATTAGGTTAACACAGATCTTTAAATCCCATTCACGAAAGTGGACACTGAATAATCATTAGCTGCACAAAATCTCATAAAACACGAGGCTGAAATGGGAAGATTGGTCCCAAAAAGATTATTACCTTTGCGAAGATGTTTATTTACCCAGGATCATTTCCTCTTTGGAACTTCAGAAATAGGTTATTTGATTTTTAAAAAAAAGTAAAATACTGACTGGGAGGCCAATTACTGTGAAGAACTGTTTCAGTGATCAAATAGCTGAAAAATCCCAACCTTGCTACAAATTGCAAAACTTGTTATGTTCATATTATTAAATCACCACATCTAATCTCAAGCCCCTATGACTTACCTTCAGCACTACATTGGTCCATTCGGCATCCATCCTCTCTCGTCTTGTCTCCTTTCACCTACATCCCTCCCACAATGACAGCATCTTCCATGCACTCAATGAAACATTTGAGGCATCCACATAACAGGTAAAGGTTATGTGGGATCACGATTTACAATATTTGCCAATTTTGCTTTTTTTCTTTAAATGCACAAGTGGAAAGGGAAGGACAATCTAAAATAATTCTTCTGCTTTTGTTTGGGTATCACTGAATGCCTTATGGAGCAGCACAAACCCAATGCAATGTGGGTTGAGAGGAAATGTATTAATATGTAAAGCTGTTATTTTAGAATAAAATTGTATGTACACTTTATAAGACATTAAATAGGAACCTTAACAAAACAAACTGGAATCACATACATGTTGCTGGAGGTATCATCGTTTTTTAAATAGTTTCTCATAAAAGCTTTACAATTTATTCCTCTCCACACCCGACACCCTTTTATCTCCTTTGCACTTCTAGTCTTTGTCACTTACTCCAAGGCCAATCTGCCCCTCACCCCAAATCCACCTATCACTTACCAGGCTTTGCCCCATCACTACTTCCTTTTCCTGTGTTAATCCCTCCCACACTCCAATCAATAAGAAGGGTCCCGATATGAAACGTTGTCTGTCTATTTCCTCCATAAATGCTGCCTGCTGCTTACCTATTGTCACAGATGCTTAAAGTAACATCAGAGTGTATATTCTACCAAACTTAACCAGGAAGCCCTTGAAACATCAATAGATTTCTATCTATATCTGGCCCACAGCGTCCTTGGACTGAATGTGTCAGAGTTTAGTTTAGTTATACAGAGCGGAAAGAGGTCCTTTGGCCCAGCAATCCTTGGCCATTAACACTATCCTACACACACACACACACAAAGGACAATTTTACATTCATACAAACCTCTACGTCTGTGAAGTGTGGGAGGAAACCGAAGATCTCTGAGAAAACCCACGCAGGTCACAGGGAGAACGTAAATACTCCGTACAGACAGCACCGGTAGTTGGGATCGAACGCGGGTCTCTGGCGCGGAAACACTGTAAGGCAGGAACTCTACCGCTGCGCCAACGTGCTGCCCCAAAGCTGTATCAAAGCCCAAGATGATGAAAATATAATGAGCACAAATAATAGTTTCCGCCCTCATCCCAAAGACGTGCAGGTTTGTAGGTTATTTGGCCTGTGTAAATTGCCCCAAGTGTGTGGAAGTTGTGAAAGTGGGATAACATAAACTAATGTGAACGGGTGATCGATGTTCGGCGTGGAATCAGTGGACTTCTTGTATTTCTAAAAGAAGTATAATTCAAGGCATGTCTCTTGTGGTAAACTGCTGTTCATTCAGTTTACTGCTTAAAGATCTTGCACCAGAGGAGGCACAGTGGATATATATTCTAGTAGTCACTTCTAAGACCTGAATTTCAAACTATTTGCGAGACAATTATCTTCTTTTCCGATTTCAAGTACCTGTCATTTTATTTTTGTTTTTCACTTTCCGTTTGACTGTTTTCGTGGAGGAATCATTGCGTCAAGTCTGACCCATCAGCATTCTTACATCGCTGGACTCAGATAATGGTTCCAGGTGGCCAGTTGCTCTTGATGCACAAATTCACACCTTCCATTCACAACAAGGGGTCCAATCATTCATGTGGTCGGGCACGTTTTGAAGGGGTTGCAGTGTGTTTTGAACGGCTCCCATGCATCTCGTGGATTGTTCTATTGGCCGCCATGCATTGTGTGCCCACTTCGGGGAAAGACTGGGTGGAATCATAGAGCCATACAGCATGGAAACAAGCCCTTCGGCCCTACTCGGCCATGCTAACCCTTAGTTGCCCCATCTAAGCTGCTCAGATTGTAAATTTTCCCTGGTGTTCAGGATAGTGCTAGTGTTTGGGGGTCGCTGGCCGGCGCAGACTCAGTTGGCCGAGGGACCTGTTTCTATGCTGTATGACTCTATGACACCACCCGAGGTCAGGATCGAACTGGGGTCTCTGGTGTGGTGAGGCAGTGGCTCTACCAGCTGCGGCCACTGTGCCGCCCTGAACAGCACAGCTCTTTAAGCACAATAACAACACATCATTCCCCGATCCCCCTGCTGATACCCACCTCCTGTCTGCAGGTTTTCGAGCTTGCTACACACATCTAATTGGGTGAGTCAGGCAATGTGCTCACATCATTCATGCACCTTTGGTGAGTACCAGGCCGACTGTGCACAAGTAGGATTGCACCAGCATTAAACAGATACACACCTCCAAATGCAAAAACAGTTGCCAGTCACAAAGATCCTGCTCTGATTTTGACTTCCTGCAACCTCTTTCATTAATCATTGTTTCACTCACCAGGCAGCTGTAAGTCTCAGATCTTTTACACTTTGCCTGCTCCAAGATTACCACAGCCTTCCTCAAATCCCAAGGTCTCACTACTTCACAGATCAAATTAATTCCAAACTGCCTCACATTGCAGATCTGTATTCTTAGCTACAATCTCTTGCTTTTCTGTACAAAGCTGTTTTCAAAAAAAAAAAATATATCCTGTAACAGTATTTCTGCCTGATTACTAGTTTATCCCTAAATCCCATCTGAATTCTGTCTGTCAATGATTAGCAGACTGGGATAAGCTTGCCGTATTGAGTATGGCAGTCTGCCAACTGTTAATTTCCACCATCAACTAACAAATTACTTTCCAAAGATTAAATGGTGACATCCGCAACAATGCTTGCTACAAGAATGCACAGCTTCAATCCATGCAGAGTTTTAAGTGCATATAGGAACCTGTAGAAGCACAGGTTTCAGCTCATGGCTGTAAATCAGACCTATTAACCATTCACAAAGAGCTGGTGTATCTCTCAGCAATTCCTCCGTAGAGAAGGAATAGGTGACGTTCCGGGTCGGGACCCTTCGTTACGCCACATAATCCTGCTCCCATTTCAGACATTCAAACACGTGGCCCAGATGGTAAAGCGGCTTGCCGCCTCCCAGCGCTGGAGACCCAGGTTCAATCCTGACCTCGGGTGCTGACTGCGTGGAGTTTGCACGTTCTCCCTGTGGCGGCACAGGTTTCCTCCCACATCCCAAAGACGTGCGGGTTTGCAGGTTAATTGGCCCCCTGTAAATTGCCCCTTGTGTGTAGGGAGCGGATGCGTAAGTGAGATAACGGGGAACTTGTGTACGGGTGATGAATGGTCAGCATCAAAGATAGAGTTCCTCTATAATCTTTGGTCAGCATGGTGTCAGTGGGCCAAAGGGCCTGTTTTCATGCTATATCTCTAAACTAAACTAATTACATTTTAACTTGCACTATTAATGTCACTGACTCTCAATAAAGTCTGTAGTTCCCACAGAATAACAGAGCAAAGCTGCAGGATTTTAAAGTAACGTGTTATTACCTAGACAAAGTGTTTTTTTGCCTTTCTTCACGTATTACCTTAAAGTACCTTAAAGCTTTTTAGCCGATCTTTGTTTCATGATCAATAAAATAATTTCTCCATGTACCACGTGGGTTTCCTCCGGGTGCTCTGGTTTCCTCCCAGTTTCCGTATAGTTTATTGTCACGTGAACCGAGGTACAGTGAAAAGCTTTTTGGTCGCGTGCAACCAGTCAGGAGAAAGACAATAGATGATTACAATCGATCTATTTACAGCGTATAGATACATGATAAGGGAATAACGTTTAGTGCAAGGTAAAGACAGCAAAGTCCAATCAAGGCTAGTCCGAGGGGCACCAAAGAGGTAGATAGTAGTTCAGCACTGCTCTCTAGTTGTGGTAGGATGATACAGTTGCCTGATAATAGCTGGGAAGAAACTGCCCCTGAATCTGGAGGTGTGCGTTTTCACACTTCCTTTTGCCCGATGGGAGAGGGGAGAGGATGGAGTGGCCAGGACGCAACTCGTCCTTGATTATGCTGCTGACCTCGCTGAGGCAGCGTGAGGTATAAATGGTGCTAAAATGGTCCCAAAAATGTGCGGGCTTGTAGGTTAATTGGCCTCTGTAAATTGCCCCTAGTATGTAGGGAGTAGATGGGAAAGTGGGATAACAAAGAAATGGTGTGAACGGGTGATTGAGAGTCAGTGTGGACTCGAGGACCTGTTTCCATGCTGCAATTCAATTCAATGTACACCCCAGGCACATTGGGTCAGATGCAGTATTTTGCTGATTTCACTTTGAATGAAATGAATGCTGTTATTGCCACCAAGTTGTGCAAAAACTTTCTGCAAATTTCATGAACAAACGTCCAACCTTGAAACACCACCAGAAAATAAAAATAGCAATCAGCGAATGAAAACTAGTAGGGAGCAAGAGTTGAACTTAAGCCAGCGATTACATTGAATTCACTGATGTAGTACTATTGAAGTTGTCATCTTTTGGACAGAATATCAAATGAAATTCTTGTCTGCTTTCAGCAGATGAAATAGATCCCTTGGTAGTTTTTTTGATAAGGGAACAGACAGTGATTGTCTAAACTCTGGCCAAAATCTATCCCTCATTTCATTTGGCTGAAAGATAAAGTTGTGCGTAAGTTGGCTGGTGATGTGTCCAACGGTGCTGACAGGTAGAAACAAAGAGCAACGCATGCTGGAATACAAGAGAAGACACCAAGTGCTGGAGTAGCTCAGCAGGTTCGGAGGACGTGGGTATGGATGGGTGACGCTTCGAGTCGCGACCCTGCTTCTGACTGATCGTGGGGGAGAGAGGGAGAAAGCTAGAAGAGAGGAGGGGCAGGACAAAACGTGGCAGGTGATAAGTGAACGCATGTCGGGGGCCACAGACGAGTTGATCGCCAGATGGATGGACAAAGGCCAGAGATGAACAAATAGATGTGAGACTAGTTTTGCAAATTGTGAAGCCAGAGGAGGGGATGTAGGTGGAGGGGATAAATCGGTATAAATCCAGGTAAAGGTCATGGGAGATGGGGTGGGGGAGAAAGGGGATTGGGGCAGTTAGTTAGAAATGCCTGAAATTGGTGAATTTGGGCTGTAAGCCGCCCAAGTGGAATACGAGGTGGTGCTCCTCCAGTTTGCGTGTGGCCTCAATCTGACAGTGGAGGAGGCCCAGGACAGGAAGCTCAGCGTGAGAATGGGAAGGGGAGTTAAAATGGTTTGCAACTGGGAGATCCAGTAGGCTTTGGCGGACCGAGCACAAGTGCTTGGCGAAACACTTGCCAAGTGTCCGCTTGGTTTCGCTGGTGCACGAGGCACTCTGTAAAATACAGTGAGGTGGCCCGAGTATGGAAAGAAAGTCTTCCCTCCTTCAAAACCATTTGAAAAACATATAGTTCAAGCTTTTAGACTTTGGAGATACAGTGTAGAAACCGTGCTAGCCAGCAATCACCCTACACACCAGAGGACAATTGACAATTTTTTTGTAGAAGCCAATTCATCTACAAACCTGTGCATCTTTGGAGGGAGGAAGCTGGTGCTGCTTATTGTGCATAAATAAAAGGGTAGCACAACAGCGCAGCGGTAGAGTTGCTGCCTCACAGCGGCAGGGACCCGGGTTCAATCCCGACTACGGGTGCTGTCTGTGCGTAGTTTGTACATTCTCCCCGTGACCTGCGTGGCTTTTCTCCGAGATCCCCGGTTTCCTCACACGCTCCAAAGATGTACAGGTTTGTACGGTGATCGGCTTGGTATCATTGTAAATTGTCCCTAATGTGTGTTGGATAGTGTAAGTGTGTGGGGATCACTGGTCGGCACGGACTCAGTGGGCCAAAGGGCCTGTTTCGGCGCTGTATCTCTAAACTAAACTAAACACCCAGGCAGAACATGCAAACTCCATATAGACAGCACCCATAGACTCTGTTCATTGAGTGGCATCAGAGTAGATGGGGGGGGGGGGGGGGAGGTGTCAAAAAGGCTTTTGGCACATTGGCCTTCTTCAGTCAGAGCATTGAGTACAGCCAACAATGGACCATTGTGGGCTCTGCCTTTCCTGAGTCATAGATGCAGGCTCTGCTTTGTTCTGTATCTTCTCATACCTCCAGTTCCCCCCCTCCCTGACTCTCAGTCTAAAGAAGGGTCTCCACCCAATACATCACCCATTCCCTTTCTCCTGACCCGCTGAGTTACTCCAGCACTTTGTGGCTATCTTCGTTGTAAACCAGCATCTGCAGTTCCTTCGTTGGTGCATTGAGTATAGAAGTCGGGAGGCCATGTTGCAGTTGTACAAGATGTTGGTTTAGAGTATTGTGTTCGATTTTGGCCACCATGTTATAGGAAAGATGTCAAGCTTGAAAGGGTGCAGAGAAGATTTATTGGGTGTGTTGCCAGGACTCGAGGGTCTGAGCTACAGCGAGAGGTTGAGCAGGCTAGGACAATTGCTTGGAGTTCAGGAGGAGGAGGGGTGATTTTATAGGGTTAACAAAATCATGAGAGGAATAGATCGGGTAGACGCACAAAGTCTTTTGCCCAGGATAGGGGAATCAAGGACCAGAGGATATAGGTTTAAGATGAAGGAGGTAACTTTTTCCACACAAAGGGTGGTGGGTGTATGTAACGGGCTGCTGGAGGAGGTAGTTGAGCTGGGTACTATCGCAGCATTTAAGAAACATTTGGATAGGACAGTTATAGAGGGAAATGGATCAAATGCAGGTAGGTGAGCCTAGTATAGATGGAACATGTTGGCCGGAATGGGCAAAGTGGGCCAAAGGGCCCGTTTCCAAGCTGTGTACTCTATGGCGTTCTGGAGAAAAGCGTACTGAAGAACAGCGGAGGGTTTAAACTACAAATGGTTGGAGTGAGTTATTTCCTGCTGCACGGAAGTTGATCGATCCATTACTGTCCAGACTGATCGTGACTGTGTGGGATCGGCGCTGCATCTCCAAAGTCTAAAAGAAACGGGCTAGCTGTAAACCTAGCATGAGCACACCTGGATGCCGCTTGGCACTGGGTCACACTGTTAAGTGGAGATAATCTCCCAGTTTCCCAGCTGGTAATTACGATGGCTCCTATGTCAACGCAACCTGCCAACCACAGGCTGTAAATGCAGTTATTTGTCATTAGTGTTCAGGTTTGGAACACATTTCAGAAAATAAGAGACACAAAGTGCTGGAGCAACTCAGCGGGTCAGGCCACATTGCTGGAGAACATGGATAAGTGACGTTTCGGGTCACGTCCCTTCTAGAGAAAAAAAAGATTTCCTTAATTGTCTTTATTTTAATAGAAACTTATTCCACTGTTGTGACTTACACAAACACACAGTTTTATGCCACACTGGCATCATTTATGTGAACCAAACACATATTGATGTCAAATAATTTAAAATGTTTAGTGTATTTTTAACAGGTCCTGTAGCTGGAGCACGTTATATACAAATGATCTTAAAAGCATCAGTTCATGTTAACACTTTATTTTGCCTATTGTGGTCAAAGTATTAATACTCGTATTTAATTATTGTCCCACGTACAAGGCACAGTGAAACACAGCTTGTATTTACGTGCTATCGAAGTGAATCAGATTCCATTACAATCGAGGCACACACACAAGTGCAACAGCAAAGAGAAGAATACTGGAGTACAGAATATAGTTTCTTCCCTTTCTCCTTCGCTGTATCTATTGTACTTGAGTTTGACGTGATTGTATTTATGGCTGGTATATCTCATCTGTGTGGATCGCAGCAAAACACAATATTTTACTGTGCCTCGGTACATGTAATAAACCTAAAAATAACCTTTTCCAATAGCATCATTGTGAGTAGCATGGGAACTCGAGTGGAGACTGGTAATATATTTATATTTTGAAGTTCTTAAGTTCTAAGAGCATAATAAGGCCATTCGGTCCATCAAGTCTACTCCGCCATTCAAATGTGGCAGATCTATCTTTCCCTCTCAACCCCATTCTCCTGCCTTCTCCTATAACCCCTGACACCCATACTAATCAACGATCTGTCAATGTCCGCATTAAAAATATTCATTTACTCTGCCTCCGCAGCCATCTGTGGCAATGAATTCCACCGATTCACCACCCGCTGATTAAAGAAATTCCTTCTCATCTTTCTAAAGGTCCGTCCTTTTATTCTGAGGCTATGACCTCTGGTCCTCTCCCACTAGTGGAAACATCCTCTCTACATCCACTCTATCCAGGCATATACAGTATGTTATGTTATGATTTCTTGCACTAATATACCATTTTCATGGCATCCAATTTTACAAAACCATTTGCTCAAGATTCAGCATCTACAGTTCCTAGTATCTCCTTGTGTTTGCAAGAGAATTCAGTAACTTGTGATCACTTTGGTCAACATTGTTCCATGTACCCAACATTGTTCCATGTTCAATGTAGAAAAAATTGCCCATCAGGTTTCTGTCAAATCTCTCCACTCTCACCTTAAACCTGTGTCCTCTGATTCTTGATTATCGTTGAAAGAACTGCAGATGCTGGTTTACCAAAACAAAAAAGACACAGAGTGCTGGAGTAACTCAGCGGATCAGGCTGCATGTCTGGATAACATGGGTAGGTGACGTTTCGGGTTGGGGCCTATCTTCAGTCATGACCTGAAATATAATCTATCCACGTTCTCTAGAGATACTGCCTGACCTGCTGAGCTTAGTTTAATTTAGTTCAGAGATACAGCGAGGAAACAAGCCCTTCACCCCACCAAGTCCCTATTGACCAGCGATCCCCGCACATTGATACCATCTTACACACACTAGGGACAATTTACACTTATACCAAGCCAATTAACCTACAAACCTGTATGTCCTTGGAGTGTGGGAGGAAAACCCATGCAGGTCAAGGGGAAGAAGTACAAACTCCGCACAGAGAGCGCCTGTAGTCAGGATCGAACCCGGGTCTCCAGCGCTGTAAGCGCTGTAAGGCAGCGACTCTATCGCTGCACCACCGTGCCGCTGGAGTTACTCCAGCATTGTGTGTCCCTTCATGATTATTTTTTAACTGATTTTAAATTAAGTCTTCTAATCATTCTATGAAGACCTCTAAATCATTTTATTGCTATCATTTAATAAAAATAGGAAATATTATGGGAGGTTAAGGGTTACTATCACCAACTCATATTATTTCTAAATATGTAGAAATGATGAATTTGCAGCAGAACATGACACAATATGGTTGCTACTGCTCCCAAGAGCTTGTGAGATTTGAACAGGTCACAATCACATTAATGACTACCATGCAAACTGCATGTCAAAACTAAGCTGATCAGGATGACTGTGCCCTGTTGCACAAATCAATGACAGTTCTCGCTGCTGATCCTGTCATCATTTACATGGGCAGACCTGCTTGGGGAGCTGACCTGGCTTTTTCCTGCTACACCTTCTTACACAAGGAAAAGCTCCAAGTGCATCACCCGAACCTCCCTTCCATTGACTCCATCTACACTTCACGCTGCCTCGACAAAGCCACCAGCATAAACAAGGAACAATCTCACCCCGGTCACTCCCTCTTCTCTCCTCTCACATCAGGCATAGAAGAAATGCACACCTCCAGATTCAGGAACAGTTTCTTCCCAGCTGTTATCAGGCAACTGAACCATCCTTTTACCAGCTAGAGGGTGGTACTGGCCTCCCACCTCCATCATTGGAGACCTTTGAACAATCTTTAATGGGACTTTATCTTGCACTAGTCAAGCAAGAGCATCAAGAGTGTTTTATTGTCAAATGTCCCAGCATGGAACAATGAAATTCTTACCCGCAGCAGCACAACAGATATGTGAACATATTACTCTGTAAAACCCAGAACAAATAAAAAACAATATCATATATACAAACACAAAATACATATATATAAATACATATACACACACAAACATTAATAGTGCAGAGACAAAAATAATAAAGAATTCTATGTAATTTGGAGCTTATTTGGAGGTTGTAGTGGTTAATAAACTAATGGTTGCAGGGACGAAGCTGCTCCTGAACCCAGACGTTATATATGTATATATGTGTATATTCATATATATTATTGTTTATTACGGGTTTTACAGAGTAATATACTTACATATCTGCCGTGATGCATTGTTCTGTTTCAGGGAATATGACAAGAAAACACCCTTGACTCCTGATTAAGTGAAATTTATTCGTAGAAGCCTACTGTTAAGCCACTGTCCCACTTTCCCGAGCTGCTCACGAATTCTCCCGAGTTTTCCCCTTGATTTAAACTCGGAGAATGTTCGTAACGGATCCGTAGGAGTCCGTAGATATATCGTAGCGGCTCGTTATGCCAGCCGTAGGTACTCGGGGCATTAAATGTTGCACTTTTTCCCCTCTTCTTTTTACACATGGGCATTTTTTATCATGCTGGAAAAAACGTCCATAGCTTACCTGATGCCCCAAGTACCTATGGCTGACATAATGAGCCGCTACGATATATCTACGGATTCCTACGGCCTCCAATGGATCAGTTACGAATATTCTCCGAGTTTGAATCTAGGGGAAAACTCGGGAGAATTCGTGAGCAGCTCGGGAAAGTGGGACAGGGCCTTAAGTCGGGACGTTTTTTCCAACCTGATCATAAATGTCCACGAGTAAAATAATAGCCCCGAGTACCTACAGCCGACGTAACGAGCCGCTACGATATATCCACAGCCTCCTACAGACCCGTTACGACAGTCTGCGAGTTTGAATCAAGGGGAGAATTTGTGAATAACTCAGGAAAGTGGGACAGGCACTTTAATTTGCACTGTTGAAGATTTGAAGAAGTTTGCAACTATTTCTCCTAATCAACCGCATGGCTAGTATCTTAGTGGGATGATTTCATCCTTCTTTCTTGCACCATTTAAGATGAAGGTCTTCAGTATGATGATGTGGGGAATCAGCAGCTCAAGCATGAAGGCAAACAGGGGGAGATATGTGTCTTTGATTGAGGTGCTGAGGCTAGTCGCACCGCCAGGCGCACACTCACAGTGCCAGCAACCAAAGAATCATTTTTTTGCCACGGTTCCCTTTGATCGCTGTGAATGATAACAATTTAGTTTAGAGATACAGCGTGGAAACAGGCCCCTCAGCCCACTGAGTCCGCGCCGACCAGCGATCCCCACACATTAACACCGTCCTACACAGACTAGGGACAATTTATATATACACCAAGCCACTTAACCTACACACCTGTACGTCTTTGGAGTGTGGGAGGAAACTGAAGATCTTGGAGAAAACCCACGCACGTCACGTGGAGAACGTACATACTCCATACAGACAGCACCCGTAGTCGGGATTGAACCCGGGTCTCCGGCCCTGCAGTAGAGTTGCTGCCTTACTGCGCTGAAGACCCGGTTCGATCCCGACCACTGATGCTGTCTGTATGGAGTTTGTACATTTGCCCTGTGACCACTTGGGTTTTCTCCGAGATCTTCGGTTTCCTCCCACACCTCAAAGCCATGCAGGTTTGTCGGTAAATTGGCTTAGTATAAGTGTAAATTGTCCCAAGTGTGTGCAGGATGGTGTTAATCTGTGGGGATCTGTAGGGCCTGTTTCCACTCTGTATCTCTAAATCGAACTAAACCAATTGTGATATTCAAGAGAAAGCATGCAGTAGTTCCAATCAGTATCTACCGTCTATATCAGTGGTTCCCAACGTGGGGCGTACGCCCCCACAGGGGGGCAATTTGATTTTTAAGGGGGGCAATTGAGCGCGACTGAGGAGGTCTGGGTCCAAATTTTCGATTTTTATTTTTTTGGATTTTCCATCAGGTAAACATATGTAGTTTATGTTTCAGATGTTATTTTGAGTAAATATTTTTTTTTTGGGTATAAAAGGTCTTTATTGTGTAGTTATTACATAATCACCATGCCATCGCTGTTCATGCACGTCGCACGAAGCGCGCGAGGTCATGGGAGAACCTTATTTATTGAATTGGATTTAGAAATGCGATTCAAAGAGCTTTTGCTAAGTTACTCTTATAATATCTATTTCCTCCGTTTTCTCTCAAGGGAAAGCAAGGGGGGGGGCATCAGGATTTTAGAGGTGATTAGGTGGGGCATGGCCAAAAAAAGGTTGGGAACCACTGGTCTATATCTAGACCCCCTATGCTGAAACACCGGAATGGTCTTTGCACTTGCAATCCAAATGGTGAAATGTCAGAATCCAACCAACTTTAGCAGAGTACTTGACTATTTTCTGCTTCTATTAGTAGCAGAAACCTTGTCACAAATAAAGGTCACATGAAGAAAGACATAACCGGATCAGGAAGCAGCTCATTGCGGAGTGCACTTTAGTGATGATAATTGGCCTCAAAGGTTAAACAGGAAGACAGTGTTCATTTTATTTTGTAGAAACAAGTAACTGCTGGTGCTGGCTTACAGAAAATGACACAACGTGCTGGATTAGCTTGGCGGGTCAGGCAACAGCCCTGGGGAAAGTGGATCGGTGATCTTTTGGGTCAGGATGATATGGAGTCAATCTCAGTGGTTGAAGAAGTTTGCAAATATTAAAGTAAAACGCAAGGTTTCGCGATGAGTGAGATGGACAAATTGGCAAACTCATGGTGAGCAAGCACGAGGTCCGTTCAAGAGTTTGATAAACAGCAAGGAAGGAGCTGTCCTTGATTTCAAGTCTTCGTATCTTCAGCCAGAGGGGGAGCAGATAGAATGGCGCTGGTGTGAGTGGTCCTGGATTATATTGGCTGCTTTGGCAACAAAACCTTTTCACTGTACCTCGGTACACGTGACAATAAACTAAACTCAAACTCGATATCCCCGTAGGATACCTTTTGAATGATGATGGATTCCCGCTCTCCCACTCATGCTTACAATGCCGTGGGGGGGGGGGGCACCCCTAGGACCACATTCCAAGGATGTTCTAAGCCACGGTCTTGAAGAGGAAAGAAGAATGGAAACCATTAACTAATCACTGTGCATGGACAGGCACCGATGATTGCTTCCCCAGTGGATACATGCACTAACATAACCACACTGTCAACATGACACTTAACCATGCAAATCTACAACCACCCCAAGGATACGCGGTTTTAAACTATAGAACAGACACGCAGAGAGGATCCATCTGCAGGATAATGTTATTAACCACAAAAGCGACAAACTTTCTAGCAGCCCAAGATGTACAACAGCCTTAAGATACCCCGATTTTTATTCCAGAACTTGCACTGGTTTATGCTCTCTCGTGCCTACTAAATATAAGCAAGATTAGCATGAAGGTAGACACAAAATGCTGGAGTAACTCATCCAGAGATGCTTCCTGTCCCACTGAGTTACTCCAGCAGTTTGTGTCCATCTTCAGTTGAAACCAGCATCTGCAGTTCCTTCCATCACAAAGATTTGCAGGTGTACACTAGAAATGTTTCACGCTTAATAACCTCGTTAGAACTAATTGAGAATGTGACTACGACCAACAATAAAGGTCTAAAGGTCTACTTCTCCATTGTTTTATATATATATATATATATATATATATAGATAGCTCAAGGAATATAGGTTCAAAATCTAAGGTATCATGTAATGGTTATTTGCTGCCTGTAGCCACTAATTACACTAAATTAAAAAATCCTAAACAAAAAAACATCCTGCAGTGTTTCCTATTGATTGAAGCAAGAATCGCTAACTTGGCTGACTAAAGAACGAGAATATCTAATGTTCCCCAGTGTGGCGTATATTGGCTGCAGTGACTTGGCTAATTATTAGAAGCTGGCCATGTGAACAACAATTTCAAGATTCCAACAGGTCCACTTAAGTTAGTGTAGCTCAGTGTAAAACTACTCTTAAACCGAAACATCGCCTATCCATTCCCTCCACACATGCCGCCTGGCCAGCTGAGTTACTCCAGCACTTTGTGTTTTACTCAAGATTCCAGCACCTGCTGCTCCTTGTGGCTCCAGCTGCTTCGTGTTGGGGGAGGCTACCTTTGGGATTACCCCCCACTAATTAATTACACTTGGCAGACTTGTGTTCTGTTGGCACCAAGTCGACCAGAGCTACCTTTTCTTCAACGAATGAACACCAATTAAAAATAAGTTAAACAGCGCATTCACTCTGGGCATCAGTCGAGCACAACAGTAAATGCGGCCACCTCCTTGTCATGTGTAGGAAGGAACCACAGATGCTGGTTTAAACCGAAGATAGACACAAAAAGCTGGTAGCACAGCAAGTCAAACACCATCTCCGGAGAAAAGGAATAGGTGACGTTTTAACTCGAGACCCTTCTTCAGACTGGTTCAGTCTCTCAACCTCCTTGTCTTGGTTGCTTTAAGACTTCTGAACACTAGATGCATGCAAAATAACAACAAATATAAAACCCCTGGCACATTACAGAAACAAATAGTGCGCTTTGGCACAATAAAGTGAAGGAAGCAATGAAAAATCTTCGCCACAATGCTGACATTACAAATGCAAGATATTTACTAATTACAGCAGTGTGTACACCTTTCAGCAGTTTGAATTGCTTATTGAAGTGCTTATTGTTCAACACAATTAAAGACAGCACAGCAGAATAAACATACTCAAGGAATTTAAAAAAAATCATTTTATCTGCAACACACTGTGTTAAGCTCATCTCCTTTATACAAAACAGTGCAAAGTTGTTGAGTGTGATTTTCATCTTCATTAAGATATCTAATTAACCCCCTTAGGACCTGGTCTCTGAATTATAATGGTTTCCTTCATTTGTGAAATTAACCTTTATAATGTTGATTTTGGTTCATGCCTAAGGGTTACAATCATGCTACATATTAGTAATGATGATGCACTAACATCATTTCTTTCCCCCTGCTATTTTAACCAATACTTAACAGAATTTAAAATGAAAGATCAAAATTGTTTTCGTTTAGTTTGTTGTCATGTGTGCCGAAGTACAGCAAAAAGCTTTTGTTGCGTGCTAACCAGTCAGCAGAAAGACAATACATGATTACAATCCAACCATCCACAGTGTACAGACACCCGATAAAGGGAATAACGTTTAGTGCAAGGTAAATTCCAGTAAAGTCTGATTAAAAATAGTCTGACGGTCTCCAATGAGGTAGATTGTAGCTCAGGACTACTGTAGACTTGTTTAGTTTAGTCTAGAGATACAGCGCTGTAACATGTCCTTCAGCCCACAATGACCAGCGTGTCCCCTACATTAACACTATCCTACACACAAGGGGCAATTTACAATTTTACCCAGCCAATTAGCCTACAAACCTGTACGTCTTTGGAATGTGGGACTCTACCTCTGCGCCACCATGTCACCCATATTGGTAGGATGGTTCAGTTATGGATCAGTTTTGTCAATCATTATAAGGAAGGAATTACATTTGATCACGTTTGTTACTAATGTTGCTCAATAAAATCTTAACCACTCTACATTTAACTCAGTAAGGATGTCAAATAGCCAAACCGTTTCTCAAAGCCCGAGCTAGCGAAGCATATATATTTCCTTTGATTATGAATGGTAGCACACTCTAATTAATCCCATGGCTTTCTTCAAACCCTGCTACCACAACCAAAATTCTCACAGTACATAACCTTTATCACAATGTGTAGGAAGAAACTGGAAATGCTGGTTTACACCAAAGATAGACACAAAATGCTGGAGTAACTCAGTGGGGCAGGCAGCATCTCTGGAGAGAAGGGTGATATTTTGGATCGAGAATTCTTCAGACTGAGAATTTATCACAATGTTATGCTTCAACTTAGTTACATTAATAAGCGATTCTCACTGAAAATATTAATAATGTCATATTTAATATACTTAGTATGACTCAGAAATCATTCAGTTTGCAAATAATGCGTGTGCTTCAAGTTCGCCTGCAAAGCAGAGCTATTTAAAAATGAGTCAAGTACATTGCAAGGAACTGAGTCTTTATACATCTGTAATTCTGTCCCTTTGTTCACAAGTCCAAGCGCAGCATGGCCCATGTTCCATCCTGACTATGGGTGCTGTCTGTACTTAGTTTGTACGTTCTCATCGTGACCTGCAAAAGTTTTCTCTGAGATCTTCGGCTTCCTCCCACATTACACAGACGTGCAGGTTTGTAGGTTAATTGGTCCTAATATGTAGGATAGTGTTGGTGTGCGGGGATCATTGGTTGGTGCGGTCAGGGTTGGCCGAAGGGCCTGTTTCCGCGCTGAATCACTGACTAAACAAAAAACAATTCACACTGGAGATGTTACCTTGGAGATGTTAGTGTGTCATCGTGGCCTCTTGCATCATCAGAGACGCCAACTATTCCCAAATTGTTATTAATGTAGTGACTTTGATGGTTAGTCACTGATGGGGATTTTGTTTAACAAGGTAATTTAAAACCTAGAATGCATTCCATCTGTTTTCCATTTACTGGGCAGCAAAGAACATTTTCTTTGGTTCTACACTTACATTCCAGATTCCAGTTACAAGAGAGGCAGAGAAAATATATTTAGCTCTCAGAAATCCATCTGTTGTTCACAGAGGTATTTACATTCATAAAATAAATTGGTTCCAATGGGTTTAGTCTTGTATGATGCAGTACAATCTCTATCCTTTTATTGCCACAGTAGTTTAGTTTAGTTTAATTTAGAGATACAGCGCAGAAACAGGTCCTTTAGCCCACCGAGTCCGCGCCGACCAGCGATCCCCGGACATTAACACTACCCTACACACATTAGGGAAATTTGCATTTATACAAACCTGCACATCTTTCACAGTGTTGAAAAAACTTCACGAGTTACCGCGTTTCCCGAGGACCTGCCGTTAGCATTACGAGCCGCGATGAGACATCCACGAGCTCCGACGTAGCCGCTACGTACCTTCTACCTACTTACCACGAGTTTTTTTTTTTTTAAACTCAGGAGAGCTCTTGGGTAAACTCGCATCATGAGACAGGGGCTTAACATTATGCTACTCACACTAGGGACAATTTACCATGTTTTACTGAAGGCAATTAACCCAAAACCTGTATGTCTTTGGAGTGTGGGAGGAAAGTGGAACACCTGGGGAAAACCCACGTAGTCACAGAGAGAACGTACAAACTTCGTATAGACAGCATCCGTGGTCAGGATTGAACCTGGGTCGCTGGTGCTGTAAGGCAGTAACTCTACCGCTGCGCCACTGTTTCATGGTATAAGGCTTCCGATGTCTTATCTGATTTAACACAAGCAACACAGGCACAGAAATTATTCACAAGCAATTATCTCTCGCCTTCCAGAGCATCGCATTGGTGGTCTCACACCAGCAATGAAGAGAACTGATGGGTCAAAGTCACAAAATGCAAACAAATTGTAACAGTAACAACTCAACAAGTAAGGTGCCTGTTCATTAGATGCAAAGAGACTAAATAAAACCAAGATCAAATGTGGATCTCCATGGAGAAATTAAAATAGTTAATCAATTGAAAGCAGTCCAAATCCCAGACCCATGGACGAAAGTTGAAGTGGGTCAAATGAAACCTTTCAAAGTAGTTTTTAACAATTACAGGTTTGTAGGTTGATTGGCTTTGGTAAAATAGTAAACTATCCCTAGTGTATAGGTTAGTGTTAGTATGTGGGGTGATCGCTGGTGGGTATGGACTCGGTGGGCCGAAGGGCCTGTTTCCTCACTGTACCTATGACGTCTAGAGTCTCAAGTCTAAAGTTAGGTAGCGTTTGAATGCGTGGCACATTTGGAGGTAATCTGGATATGGTTTTAGCCTGCTGGGAAATCTAATTGGATTCATCCGAGCATTTTGAAAAATCTTCGGCACAAACATCTTAGTATCACCAGATGCTTCCAATTAAAGATGGTGCCAAATTGAATAAAACTCAACCCAACACTGCCATGTCACAGACTGAATAATATGATACGGTGCTTGGTCAGACAAGATAAACATTCCAAGAACAATGAAAAGCTACCGATATTGAAAATCTGTCGTCCGCATCATGATTTAAACACTAACAAAGGTAAATAAAAATATTATATGTAATTGGTGACCTGCTAAAAGTCAAACTAATTAAAATATAACAACTACAGTTTAGGACAAGTTCCGCGCTAGTTGAATTCCACTGTGAGTTAAGATTTAATAATATAATCGATTCACTTCATTGGTATGTTAGCGAGTGTGTTATGAAAAAGCTCTTTGGCGGCTTGGAGGTTAAATGGAAATTGTAAAGAAAAGCCTTCAAAGCAGAAAATTGGAAAAGTGTCAAAAAATAAAAGCTGGAACGTCGAGGAGAATTATGCTTGGAATCGAACTTGGAGTAAAACCTGGAGGAATGTTGAACAAAGTATGTTCATTGCACAAAGGTATCAGACTAGATAGAGCAAAGTACAAAGAGAAGGTGGTGCATGGTGGTTTAGTTAGGATGATCAGAAAAAACACATAAAAGTCACTTAATAATTCATAATAATAAAGTCACAATAATAATTCATGGCAAACATCCCCACAGTTAAGTTCATGCTGAGGACCATGACCGAAGCCTCCGGACACGACGGCACGATGCACTCTGTGACACTTCGGGCGGCCGATTCTGTCAACATGCTGGACGACAACAGAAGCCGACAGCGAGCTCTACGTCATCTGACACACGAGCGAACTAAGAATGGGGAACAAGCTTCTTGCAATGGTTGACAAATTCTAAAAGGCAGCACGGAGGCACAGCGGTAGAGTTATGCCTTACAGCGCCAGAGATCCGGGTCCGATCCTGACTACGGGTGCTATCCATACGGAGTTTGTACATTCTTTCTGTGACCGCATGGGTTTTCCCCGAGTGCTCCAGATTCCTCCCACACTACAAAGAGGTACAGGTTCATAGGTTAATTGACGTTTCTTCCCATCAGGCAACTGAACCAGCCTAACACCAACTAGAGAGCAGTTCTGAACTACTATCTATCTCATTGGAGACCCTCGGACTATCTTTAATCAGACCTTATTGAATTTTATCTTGCACTAAACATTATTCCCTTTACCCTGAAGAATAGTATGAAGAAGGGTCCCGATCTTAAACGTCACCCATCATTTTTCTCCAGAGATGCTGCCTGACCCACTGAGTTACTCCAGTATTTTGTATCTATCTTCGGTGCAAACCAGCATCTGCAGTTCCTTCCCACAAAAATGAAGACTGCACTGTCTCTGAGGAAATGACGAACACAATCAGTTCCACCTTCTACCCGGTGGGCTTGTTTAGTTTAGAGATACAGCGCGGAAACAGGGACTTCGGCTCCCCAAGTCTGCACTGACCAGTGATCCCTGCATATTAACACTATCCTTCACACACTAGGGACAATTTACATTTCATACAAAACCAACTAACCTACAAACCTGTACGTCTTTGGAGTGTGGGAGGAAACCAAAGATCTTGGGAGAAAATCCACGTGGTCATGGGGAGAACGTACAAACTCCGTACAGACAGTACCCGTAGTCGGGATCAAACCCGGGTCTCTGGTGCAGCAAGCGCTGTAAGGCAGCAACTCTACCTCTGAGCCACCATGTGTAGTCCCCTCTCACCTTTGACAATTTGAAATCAGACTGCTGAGATACATACTCATTGGGCACCTCAATGGTGACCCCTCTACTGTAAGGATGGTGTTAGTCAACCTGAGCTTGTGAGTATGGGTCTTAAACAGTTTGTAGGAAGGCATGTGCTGTAGACATGGTCACCCTTTTTGACTATAAAAAAATAATTAAAGATAGAAAGTGCGAGAGTAACTCAACGGATCAGGCAGCATCCCTGGAGCAGGTGGATAGGGGATGTTTCAGGTCAGGACCATTTCAGTGTGAAGAAGGGACCTGCCCCAAAACGCCACCTATCCATGTTTAAGAAGGAACTGCTTATGCTGGAAAATCAAAGGTAGACAAAAATCTTGGATAAACTCAGCGGGTGAGGCAGCATCTATGAAACGAAGGAAACAGGCAATGTTTCAGACCGAAACACTTCTTCAGACTGATGTGAGGGCTGCTCTCCTTATCAATAGATGAAAGAATAAACACATGTTTGAAAATTTCGGTGTGGGCTAGTTGGGCCAAAGGGCCTGTTTCGACACTGTATTACTGTATGACTCTATGACGTTGCTTGCAACAATTCAGGAGTCACTCCTTTGAGCCGGACCTGCATAACAGGATGTGAGGAGATTAAACAGTGCTGGAGTAACTCAAAACTGAAACAGGCACGGAGAAATGGAATTTCTTCAGAGATGCTGCCTGGCCCGCTGAGTTACTCCAGCTTTTTCTGTCTATCTGTGGTTTAAACCAGCATCTGCAGTTCCTTCCTAACAAGAAACAGGCCCATCAGCCAAATGTGCCCATTCTGACAAAGCCGCCCCATCTAAATTGTTCCCATTTACTTGCGTTTGGCCCTCTATCCCTTTAACTTTTCTTATCCATGTACCTGTCCAAGTGGCTAATAAACACAGTGTAGCTTTAAAATACTTGAGGACTTCCTCTTTCAATCTCCAACGTTTCTTCCCATCAGGAAACTGAACCATCCTAACACCAACTAGAGAGCAGTTCTGAACTACTATCTTTCAATTGGAGTAAAGTATTTAAGAGCAGCCACACACGCAGTCGACACAGTTTGGCTACCTGACAATTTAATCCAGGAAACTCTGCCACATTGGTGGTGAAATCAGCAGCTGCCAAAAACACACAACCAGCTCTCACTGTCAGAAGCTGGAGGGATTCTCCAATGCTCCACTCACTGTGGGAAAAATTCACGAGCATTTTAAAATGTCACTGCTGAAATGAGGTCATAACTGGAGTGATGCTGAGAGAGAAGCATTGAGACAACAAGATGTGTCTCAGTAGCTTAGGTAAGGGTGTCAAATTCTTCTGCGGTGACATTTCAAAATCCACTTGTCATTTTCCATTCTGCAAGCACTGCCCCGCACTACTGCATTTCACACTGAACTTGAACTTGAAGCACGGGGTGTAGTTATTTACTCGTCGCGATTTATAGACTGCATTTCCCCTGATAATTGGTTACCTTGGGAGGCACGGTGGCCTAGTGGCTGAGCTACTGCCTTCCAGCGCTAGAGACCCAGGTTCGATCCTGACTACGGGTGTTCTCTGTACGGAGTTCGCACGTTCTCACCCTGACCTGCGTGGGTTTTATCCGAGATCTTCAGTTTTCCCCCACACTCCAGAGACGTACAGGTTTGTAGGTTAATTGGCTTGGTATAAGTGTAAATTGTCCCTAGTGTGTGTAGGATAGTGCTAGTGGGCGGGGATTACTGGTCAGTGCGGACTCGGTTGGCCGAATTGCTTGTTTCCGCAGCGTATCTCTAAACTAAACAAAATTAAAATAAAGGATCATCGCTCAAGCTGACCTCAGTGAGATCTGTACACTTCTTGGGGCTTGCACATTGACATGCCTGGATTGTGCTGCCCGTGAAGTACAAGGTCATGGTGACGCTTGGCTTCTTCAGCATCCGTCTAGATTGCTGTCGCTGATCTGTGCCCTGGACAGTTGCCGAGGCTGATCAAGAAGCAGTAAGGTACACGGCGGTACTGCCGGGGCTGAAATCTGGAGATGACAGCTCCCCGACACCACCTCATTCAAGTCAGGAATGTATTGTCATGCTTACTTGCATTCTTATTTGTAGCAGCAAAACAGCTTTGCAAACCTGTGCTTAAGATCACGAGAGGCATAGATAGGGTAAACATACAGAGCCTTTTACCATGAGTTGTGAAATCAAGAACCAGGTTTAAGGTGAGGGGGGGGGGGGGGAAGATTTAATAGGAATCTGAGGGGTAACATTTTTCTTTACACAAAGGGGGGTTGTTATATGGAATGAGCAGCCAAAGGAGGTAGTTGAGGCAAGTACTATCACAATTTGTACATGCACATGGATAGGATAGGTTTAGAGAGCTTTGGACCAAATGCAGGCAGGTGGGACTAGTGTAGATGGGGCATGTTGGTCGGTATGGCTAGGTTGGGCTGGAAGGCCAGTTTCCACGCGGTATGACTCTAAACACAGGACTCAATAGATAATAGAATAAACAAATCCCAAAAAAAGGAAGTTCAATAAATTTAAAAAACTCAATATAGTGCAAAAATCAAATAAAACCCAATCCTTAGTGCAACCAAGTGACCATGATCCCACCAACAAATATAAGCACGTACAAATCCCATCACTTCAGGCAAACCTTCACAGGGAGAACGCAAAAAAACTCCGTACAGACAGCACCCATAATCAGGATCGAACCTGGGACTCTAGCAGCAGCTCGACCACTCCCCTACCATGTCACCCGCTTTCTTGATTGGAAATAGAACAATGTGAAGTTTCATTGATCAAAATTGTTGTGATCAGTGACTTTTCAAAACTATTTTTTTTTTAATTTGTAACTGAGAAAATCTTGGAAGGTCAGATATTAAAGAATTGTTCCAAATTTAATAAAAGGCTTGAATTGATAAATAGTGAAAGATCATTTCCACCGGTCAGTGTAGTACCTGTAGCACCAAATGGAAATTAAATTGGAATTAGTACCAGCAGTATCAATAGGCCATGTAACTTTATAGACATTACAGTGGAGAATTGAAGTGAAGTTCAATTAAAGTACATGGGGGGATTAGTTTAGTTTAGTGATATACGGTGTGGAAATGCGCCGTTCGACCAACTGAGCCTGCGCTGGCCAGCAATCCTGCCCACTGGCACTATCACACCCGGGACAATTTACAAATCTTCTAAAGCCAATTAGCCTACAAACCCGTACGTCTTGGAGGTGTGAGAGGAAATCGGAGCACTCGCAGAAAACCCACGTGGTCATGGGGAGAACGTGTAAACTCGGTACAAACTGCACCCATAGTCAGGATCGAACCTGGGGCTCTGGCGGTGTAAGGCAGCAGCTCTACCGCTGCGCCACCGTGCCACTCCATAAAACTGCCACTTGAGGATAATCCAAGAGCACAGAAAGGGAAGAGGAAACTGGGAGTGGAGTAATCAGCTCCAATATGAATGTAACACTGACACTGACATTAGAATGGGGGGGGTGGGGTGGTGGTTACGGACATCAGTCTGAAGAAGGGTCTCGACCCGAAACGTCGCCTATTCCTTCTCTCCATAGATGCTGTCTCACCCGCTGAGTTTCTCCAGCATTTTTTGTCTACCTTTGATCGTTCCAGCATCTGCAGTTCTTTCTTAAACCTGACATTAGAATGGTTTATTCCTAGTTAGAGATTTCCATGACTGTCAGTGCTTTTATTCTTGGAAATATGAAGAAAAATGCTGGAAATATTCGGCAGCTCAGAGACATTACTTGGCTTCTCTCTCCACAATTGCTGCCTGTCTTGGTAATGTTTCAGAATTAAAGTGTTCTTCTTTGAGCCAGTGTTTTCAAAGGTTTATATACTTTACAGTTTATTTCATGCATCGGCCTTCCTTCCTTCCCTTCAATATTCCAACCTGCTTTGGCTAATCTAGGGCCCTACTTCCACTCTTCTTCAGTCAAGTAACACATGCAGCGGGGTTTTTCTTCCCAAAGTCTAATGATTACCTCCTTAAGAGGATCTGCCTTTGATCGCGTCCTTTTGAGCCACGTCTGGTAACAGGATATCAAATTCTCCACATAGATCATGTCTCTCTCCATTGCACAATCTCCTTTCAACTCTGTTGCCAGTCAGATACTGGCACAGACCGAACATAAGAACATACTGAGAACGAGGCACACAATCAGTTATAATAAGACAGAGAAACTAGTCAGACTCCGATTAGTTTCACTGTTCCTCCTGATTAACTATTACTGATTGAATGCCTCGTTGTCACCTTCCCCTCAGCTGACAATTAACCATTCTACATTTCCTCATCATTATCTGCTTTGATCTGTCATTTAAAACATATCCCTTCCATATTCCTCGACCCCCTCTCCCCCGACTCTGAGTCTGAAGAAGGGACTCGACCCAAAACGTCACCCATTCATAGTCTCCAGGGATGCTGCCTGTCCCGCTGAGTTACTCCAGCATTGGTGTAAACCAGCATCTGTAGCTCCTCTCCACACTGAAGAACATAAGGAATGGGGCTGGTGTTCTGGTGTGGACTGAAGATCGAAGGCTTGTTTTATGTTGAGAGACTGTGACAAGTTTGGTGTCTCAAAGATCCCCCTGTTGGACTCTCAGCTGTTCACAATTTATATTTGTGATATGAATGAGGGGACTGAATGCAGCATATCCATGTCTGCTGACGATACAATGCTGGATGCCTCTCTGAGCAGGGAAGAGAGAAACAGATAGGCTAAATGAACAGCCAAGGCCATAAGCATGATGCATGAAATACATTGTGGAAACATGTGAGCTCATCCACTTAAACAGAATAAATAGAAAGCTTGAATATTGTTCTCCAGGAGGACCTAATTACTTTATATACAATTTATTTTAAGTGAACATACAGGTTGGGCAAGTAATTAAGAAGACAAAAAGTGTTGTTAGTCTTTCTTGCAAAAATATTTAAGACCAAGAGTTGAAACATCTTACTCCAATTATAAAAGGCCCTGGTGAAATTGTAAACAAACATTATATTCAATTTTGGTTTCCCTGCCGAGATATAATATAGACACAAAATCCTGGAGCGACTCAGCGGGACAGGCAGCATCTCTGAAGAGAAGGGTCTCGACCCGAAACGTCATCCATTCCGTCTCTCAAGATATGCTGCCTATCCCGCTGAGTTACTCCAGCATTTTGTGTCTATCTTCGGTATAGACCACCCTCTGCAGTTCCTCCCTAGAGACAGAATATAGTTTAGTTTAGGGATGCAGCTTTGGCCCACCGAGTCCGCACCGATCACCATTCATGCTAGTTTTGTGTGATCCCACTTTTGCATACACTCCCGACACACTAGCGGCAATTTACAGAGGCCAATTAACCCACAAACCTACACATCTTTGGGATGTGGGAGGAAACCGGAGTACCCAGAGAAAACCCACACGGTCACAGGGAGAACGTGCAAACTCCACACGGACAGCACCTGTGGCCCTGGCGTTGTGAGGCAGTAGCTCTATCGCTGTGCCACTGTAGAATCTAGTTGCACAGGGACAGCAGCAAAGGTTCCTCAGATTGATTGTTTAGATGGGTATGAGTGATTAAGCAGACAGGATATGTTTCTCTCTTCAGCTTTGGAGAATGTGAGATGGCCTCATTGAAACGAACAACATCCTTGGCTTCTGGGATTCAGCAGGGTGGAAGCAAAGATGTTTCCTCTGACTGGGGCGTCTGGGACTTAGGCTACACTCTCAAAATAAAGGGTCAACCATTCAACACCCCCAGGAAGAAACTTCATCACAAAAAGGTGGTAAATTGTTGACATTCTCAACCCATGACGGGTGTGAAGAGGCATCTTTTCAAGATGGAGACCGAGAGATTTTTGGGTATTAAGAAAAACAAGGTTAGTTCAGCTGAATAAACGATCTACCATGATCTTTTACTGAATGGCAGAGCCAAAGGGCCTTCTGTTCCAACTTCATATGCTCTTATTTATGTACATTGGAAACGCCAATGATCTTGGTGGCATCTTCAGTGTGACAAGGTGGTAGGGGTGCAGCCTTATAGTGCCAGAGACTCGGGTTCGATCCTGGCTATGGGTGCTGTCTGTATGGAGTTTGTACATTCTCCCTGTGACAGCGTGGGTTTCCTCTGGGTGCTCCGGATTCTTCCCACATTCTAAAGACGTTGTACTGTAATTGGCTTCAGTACAAATTGTCCCTTGTACGTAGGATAGTGCGAGTGAACGGAGTGACCGCTGGTCAGTGCGGACACAATGAGCTTGTTTCCATGCGAGATCTCTCGTCTAAAGTCTAACTCCCATTTTCTGCGTCCAAGTAACGGTCGACTTGGATGTTTCGGAAGTGTTTGATAAATTTCTACTTTCAGGCTTATGGAATTAAAGTCAAATTAATGAGATGGGTTTTAAAGCTGGCATGGCAAGAGAGAACAGGTGGTGATGATGGATGGGAAAGGCTCTGGATGGGGAATAGCGATGCTCGCACTTCCGCAAGAGCTGATCTGGGTCACTTGCCATTTGAACCACTCGCAAATGATCTGCATAAGGGATGCGTTGTAATGATGATGGCGAAGGGCGGTGATTGAATGGGTTGCAGAGCAGTTGTGACAGGACTGAAATGATCTTTTTTTGACAACTGACTGGGTGTGACTGGAGTCGGAAATATCTCCTAGTCACTGCAGATGATGGACCGAGTGTGTTATGTTTGAAGTTGTGCAGGATCTCGGCTCAATTAGCCAAATATTCTTCCGACACCCATTATCTTTTTGTCTTCATGACCGCATAAGGATCGGATAAACCCCGACCAAGGAGAAACCGTGGTTGTAAATCCATGAGGCAACGAATTTCAACTCAAGTCTTCTACCTAAGCGTGCAGTATTGTGAATTATGTCCATTTAATAAGTATCATTTTATTAATGTGTTGGCAGTGCTGGGGAATAAAGTCTGTACATTTCCCCTCGGCATTCAGCTAATACACTAATATTTTCTTGCTTATGTACAAATCAAATAATAGAAAATCCTCTCTGCGGTAATTAAATAATGGACTCGTGTTCCAAAGGCAAAGTAACACTCTGCAGATTGACTGCACTCCTTTCATTTTCAGTATAATCTATCTCCATTATTGCCTCAGAGTCCAAATACTCAATTAAGCCCGGTGTCGGTAATGGACAATCATTAAACTAGCAAATTGTTGTAAAAATCCCATCTGGTTCACTATTCTCCTTCAAGGGAGGAAATCTATCAACCTGGCCCCGCTGGCCTCTCTGCTGGCTCCTGACTCCCCATGTGGTCGAATTTTTAACTCCCTCCAGAAATGTTCCTGCAGCCCCTCGGGTCAAGTCAGTGGGGACGAACAATATTGGTATTGTTTTATTGTTGTCATATGCAGCGAGATACAGTGGAGAAACTTTGCGTGTTATCCAGGCGCGTCACACCAAACGCGAGTAGCGCAACAGAGAATAGGAACAGAGCGCAGAGTAGAGTGGAGACACAAAATGCTGGAGTCACTCAGCAGGCAGGCAGTATCTCTGGAGAGAAAGAGAATAGATAGGGTTACAGCTACAGAGAAAGCACTGGTAAAATTAATCTATGTGTTAGATGGACAGATTGGCAAACTCATCGCTAGCAAGCCACAGGTCCGTTCAAGAGTCTGATATCAGCAAGGAAGAAGCTGTCCTTGCTTTCAAGTCTTCTTATCTTCTGCCAGAGGGAAGAAGAGGGAATGACAGTGGTGTGAGTGGTCCTTGATTATATTAGCTGCTTTTGCAAGCCACCACGGTTTCCGTTTAGTTTCAATTTAGGGATATATTGTCGAAATAAGCCGTTCAGTGGAGCTGCTTCCTCACAGCTCCAGAGACCCGTGTTCAATATTCAATACTGACTTTGGGTGCTGTCTACGTGGAGATTGCAAGTTCTCCCTGTGACTGGATGAGTTTTCCTCCAGATGCTCCAGCTTCCTCCCACATCCCAAAGACTTTAGAGGCACAGCGTGAAAACAGGCCGCTCGGCCCACCGAGTCCGTGCCGACCAGCAGACACTCATACACCAGTTCCATGCAACACACGGGAGACAATTTACAGAAGCCAATTAACCTTCAAAGCTGCACGACTTTGGAATGTGCGAGGAAACTGGAGCACCCAAAAAAAACCCACACGATCACAGGGAGAAACATAGAAACATAGAAAATAGGAGCAGGAGTAGGCCATTCGGCCCTTCGAGCCTGCACCGCCATTCAATATGAACATGGCTGATCATCCAACTCAGTATCCTACTTCCCTCGAAGGCACAAATTCCATACAGACAGCACACGAGGTCAGGATCAAACCTGGGTCTCTGGTGCTGTACGGCAGCACCACTGTGCATTGATGAACTAGGCTATGTTTGCAACACTCTGATTTTTTTTTGCCACCTTAGGCAGCAAAATTGTCATCCATCAAGATATGATGGATCTGGACAGGATGCTTTCCACCATGCTTCTATAGAAGGTGCACAAAAATGCTGGAGAAACTCAGGGGGTGCAGCAGCATCTATGGAGCGAAGGGAATAGGCTTAAGAAGGAACTGCAGATGCTTGAAAATCGTACCTTTTGTGTACCTTCGATTTTCCAGCATCCGCAGTTCCTTCTTAAATGCTTATGTTGAATACGTTTAGAGTCATTGCAGAAATGCTACATTTCCTTCGCCTCTTGAGGATGTGCAATCGCTGGTGTACGTTCTTCGCCATCGTGTCAATGTGGCTGGACCAGGCCAAACTGTTGGTGATATTTATATTCACATCAAACATCTTGAAGCTCGCAACCATCACACTGTTGATGCAGACTGGCATGTGTATCCCACTGGACTAATGAGGATGGCTCCCAGAAGGGTCTTGACCCAAAACGTCATCCATTCCATCCCTCCAGAGATGCTGCCTGTCCCGCTGAGATTCTCCAGCATTTTGTGTCTATCTTTGGTGTCATCCGGCGTCTGCAGTTCCTTTGTTTAAGAAAGAACTGCAGATGCTGGTAAATCGAAGGTAGACACAAAATGCTGGAGTAACTCAGCGGGTGAGGCAGCGTCTATGGAGAGAAGGAATTGGCGACGTTGTCTCTCCATAGATGCTGCCTCACCCGCTGAGTTACTCCAGCATTGTGTGTCCATCTGCAGTTCTTTCCTACACATGTGTGTTCCACCTCACTTCTGCAGTCAATGACTGGATCCCTGGCTCTGCTGACATTGAGGGAGAGATTGTGGTCTTGACATTAATGCTGGTCTTGCGATCAATGCCTACCACACTGACAAACGAAAAGAAAATATGAACTAGCATCAGATCGGTGGCGTTTAAGAGGCTTTTGGGTAGGCATGTAGATATGGTGGGATGGCGAGATATGGGTCACTTGCAGGCAGAGTGGAGTGAATATCACCAGCAACTTGTCCTGGACCACCTGTATCAGAGCAAAGGCCAGGTGAGCACACCAACGCCTTTACTTCCTTAGACGGCTCAGGAAAGTCGGCATGTCCCCAACAACTCTCACCAACTTCTACAGATGCGCCGTGGAAAGCATTTTGTCAGGATGCATCGCAGCACGGTTTGGGAACAGCTCCATCCAAGACCGCAGAAAATTGCAGAGTAGTGTGGACGCAGCCCAGATCATCACACAAACAAATCTCCCTTCCATCGACTCAATCTACACTTCACGTTGCCTCAGCGAGGACACCAGCATAATCATGGACCAGTATCACCCTGGTCACTCCCTCTCCCCCCCTCTCCCATCGGGCAAAAGGTACAGAAGTGTGAAAACACACACCTCCAGATTCATGGACAGTTTCTTCCCAGCTGTTATCAGGCAACTGAACCGTCCTAATCACCAACTAGAGAGCAGTCCTGAACTACTATACCTCATTGGAGACCCTCGGACTATCTTTACTACTATCAGACTTTACTGGATTTTATCTTGCACTAAATGTTATTCCCTTCACACTGAAGAAGGGTATGAAGATGGGTTCTGAAAGGTCCCCCATTCTTTTTCTCCAGAGATGCTGCCTAACCCACTGAGTTACTCCAGCACTTTGTGTCTATCCTCGGTATAAACCAGCATCTGCAGTTCCTTTCTGCTCCCTTTGCCCTGTACCTCTACACTGTGGACGGCTCGATTGTAACCATGTATTGTCTTTCCGCTGACTGGTTAGCATGCACCAAAAAGCTTTTCACTGTATTCGATACACGTGACAATAAACTCAACTAGTTTTCTTGGCAACGTGTTTGGCACAGGCATGGTGTGGCGAGGAGCATTGCTCCTGTTGCTTCACTGCTTTACGTTCTCTGTTCTTTCTGTGTATTATATCAATGTCAACAAGGACAATAATTTAGGTGCCCAAATTAATTCCAATTAAAACTCTCCACAGAGCAGAGATAGTTAATGACTCTGCAGCACACGCTATTGTAGGATATAAGAGAGGCAAACAATCACAGATCCCACATCGAGTCCTCCTTCAAATCACAATGAGAATAATAACGATGAGAAAAGGCCATTCCATCCATAAGACCCCATCTTGTTTCTCACAACTATTCCAGCATGCGTCCAATTGTATTTTGAGTACGGACAATATTTTAAGAAATAAACTGGGTAACAACTATTGTTTTATTTTTGATTCACAATCACTGATATTTTGATCTCTGGCCTTTGTCCAACCATTTGTCTATCCACCTACCCACCCCCATGCCTCACCTGTGCTCACAGCCAACAATGAACCATTATGGGCTCCCCCATTCCTTGATCATCGTTGCTGGCTTTGGTTTTTACATACCTTTCATTCATTTGTTCTATGTACCTTTTCATATCTCATGTTTCTCTCTCCCCTGCCTCTCAGTCGGAAGAAGGGTCTCGACCTGAAACGTCACCCATTCCTTTTCTCCAGAGATGCTGCCTGACACGCTGAGTTACTCCAGGTTTCACCTATTACCTTCCAGGCTTTGGCCTCTCCTGTCTTTCCTCGCTTTGAGCTTTCCCCCCCATCCCACTCCGTAATCAGTCTGAGGTGTCCCGGCCCAAAACGTCCCCGTCACTGGCCCGCTGACTTAATGCAGCACTGCGCCTTTTCACTGCTATCATAGATTATTTGATAATCATTCTTTCCCCTTCATGTTCCAGATCTCTCCTTGCCTTTCACCTTTTAAAAACATTCAAAATCATTGGAAAATCAATGCTGTGGACTTCATCACCACAGTAAGTGGTGACATCAACAGAAGGTGGGCAAGACTGGTCCCATTGGTCTTCCCACAGCCCTGTGGTGTATTCAACTGCACTCATTGAGTCAAGATCATTGATAAATTCTGTTGAGTTTACTGCAAAAATTGTGACAAGGGGTGAAAATTAAAGATTAGCTTGTTCGGAGTGCATCCCGTTAGCCAGCAGCGTTCTGGCTATGTTCCAATATATATGTGACTCATGAAACAATGGATGCATCTTCATCTTGTCATCTGGTAGGCTATGTATTAATAGACCAACCAGGGGAAGGGTAATGTGGTAACGATAAGGAACCTTTCAACTGTACCAAACATTTGGAGGTGCCTTGAACAGAAGCGTTGAGGAGAAAAGGTCAGAAAAGGAAGGATTGCAATGTCTCTGGCAAAGATTTAGTGCTAAACTTTAAGAGACATCCACAATTTTGCTAGTTTGATTGAATGAAAGATACAGCCTGGAAACAGGCCCTTCTGCCCACCGAGGCCACGCCGACCATCGATCACCCGTTCACATTTGTTCCATGCTATCCCACTTTATCATCCACTCCCTACACACAAGGGGCAATCTACAGAGGGTCAATTGACCGACAAACCTGCACGTCTTTAGGGTGTGGGAAGAAACCGGAGCACCAGGAGGGAACCCACGAGGTCACAGGGAGAACGTACAAACTCCGTACAGACTGCAGCCGTAGTCTGGATCGAACCCGGGTCTCTGGCGCTGTGAGGCAGCAACTCTACCACTGCGCCACCGTGCCGCATAAAACTATGGAGTGGCAAGACTGAACGTTACTGGCAGACAAAAGACACGAGACACTCAACTAACACTTTTGCACAGAACACTGCTGAAAAACAGGCTTCCTTATCAGTTGCTCCAGCACTGTGTGTGTCACGATATGGCCAGTGTGGGGAACACAATCACATTCCAATGGACTTGCTCAGATTTCAAAGCAAATGAACTTGCTCTCTTCAAAGGAAAGGACAGCGGCTGCATTAACTTAGTAAGTCAGACCACATTACACTGAAAAAGGCCATTGACTTAACCTTCACAATTCGGTAATAACGGAGGCAAACGCAATGCTCGCATTTATTTCGAGAGGAGCAGAATACAAAAGCAGGGATGTAAATGCTGAGGCTTTGTGAGGCACTGGTCAGAAAGGTCAGGACAGAAAGGTCAGTGTGGGAATGGGAAGGGGAGTGATGATGTTTGGCAACTGGGATATCGCATAGGCCAAGGCGGACTGAGCGTAGGTGTTCAGCGAAACGATCGCCCAGCCTGCGCTTGGTCTCGCCGATCTATATCAGAGTGCACACCTGGAACATCGGCTTTCAGACTTCAAAGGAAAGGACCCAGGCTGCATTAACTTGGCCGAGAGCAGCCCACATCATCCTGAAAAAGGCTGTTGATTGTGCGGTTCACCCTTCTAAAATGAGTCCTGCAATGATGTCTCCCTCCCCCCCTCCTCCCACCCCTGTCACCTATGCCCTGCTTTCTGTTTGAACCAGCTTAATGAATGGTTTAAGGACTGGCGGGCTGCAATGTGACATTTCCAACCATTACTGGAAGTATGATGGATGGCACTGGCAGCACCTGCAAACAAGCGTCTTCAGAAGTTGTCAGCCACACTCTCACCCTCCATCTATCTTCTGCTCGCCGCAAACGGACCTGGCCAAAACCTCTTCAAATTGTTTCATTTTCTGGCCAGCGCGGGGAGAAAAAAAAAAAACCGATCTGGAATATCCTCTGAACAATTGCCAAAGTGGAACGGAAACTAAGCAACAGCTAAAGGAATGATTGCACAAACAAGAGCTCTTGGCGTGTAGATCCTAAAATACATCCAATCGAACACCAACGCGCAAACAGCGGCTTTTCTCTCGGGGACCCAAAAAACCCATAAAGGAGACAAATGCCACAAATAAACCCACAATGCAGACAAAAGGGGGAAAAAAAGCTGGCTTCTGTGTTGATCATCGAAACTGGCAGATGTTCCCAGCAGGTGAAGCTGACTGACTAAAAGCTGAGCATTTAAGATGCAAGGCAGACAGATGCTGTTCAATGTAAGCAAGCCCCAGGCAGTGCAACCCAGAGGGAGCAAATAGCAAGGAGCTAGAAGGAAAGACACAAAATGCTGGAGTGACTCAGCGGGTCAGGCAGCATCTCTGGAGAACATGGATAGGTGACAGGTGACGCATGCCAATTTACATTGAAGACAGACACAAACTGCTGACCTGAAGTCTGAAGAAGGGTCTCGACTTGAAGCGTCATCTATTCCATTTCTACGCAGATGCTGGCTGACCGCTGAGTTACACCAGCATTTTGTATTTGGGAACCTTCCTCAGACTGTTTGTAAGGGAGTGAGGGGGACGCTGAATGAGAGGAAGTGCAGGACAAAACCGGACAAGTAATATGTTGAACATAGACACAAAATGCTGGAGTAACTCAGCAAGTCAGCCAGCATCTGTGGGGAAAAAAAAAGAATAGGTGACGTTTCGGGTCGAGACCCTGATTCAGGCTTCAGACCAGCATTCTGTGTCTATCTTCAGCGAAAACCAGCATCTGCAGTGATGGGCAGATGGCTGGACATGGGCCAGGGATGAAGAAAGATGAAAGGTGTGAGATGAAAGGGTTAAAGAGATGCGAATTGTGAAGCTAGAGGAAGGAATGTAGATGGAAGCGGGGAGAAATAGGGGCAAGTCCTAGTTGGGTACAGACAAGAGGGAGGGGGGGCAAAAGGAGGGGATGTGGGGGGGGGAGGAGGAGACGGGGGGGAGACAGGGGGGGAAAGGAGGGGGAGGGGGGGGGAGGGGGAGGGGGGGGGGGAAGGAGGGGAGGGGGGGAGGAGGAGGGGGGAAAAGGGTAGGGGTTGCTGCTGCACAAGGCTCTCTGGAAATGTTGCCTGACCGGTTGAGTCACTCCAACATTTGTATCTTCTTCTCCAACTCCTTGTTCTTCCTCTATCGCTCTCTCTCTCTGCCTCTCTACCGAGCTGTTGGTTGTAGTCTATGGATTAACACTGAGGCCTGAAGTAAACCTTGTTTTTCCAAAATCTTTAATGACTTCAACACTGCGGTGTACAATTTTATTTCCAGTTTCAGTACTCGACAGGAGGACTACCATCGTGGAAGTTAAAAAAATGCTGTCTTTGATCCTACAATGACCTTCTAGAGGTGTGCAAAATCATGAGAGGAATAGATCGGGTAGACTTGCCCAGAGTAGGGGAATCGAGAACCAGAGGACATAGGTTGAAGGTGAGGGGGGAGTCTGAGGGGTAACTTTTTCACACATTGTTATGGAACAAGCTGCCAGAGGAGGTAGTTCAAGCAGGTACTATCGCAATGTTTAAGAAGCAATTTGACTGGTACATGGATAGGACAGGTTTAGAGGGATATGGGCCAAACAAAGGTAGGTGGGATCAGTCACGATGGGGCATGTTGGTCGGCGTGGTCATGTTGGGCCTGTTCCACACTGTATCACTCTATGACTCTAATTATCATTCATTAGTAGTACAGTCAAGGGTGATTCATTGTCATGTGTCCCAGATAGAACAATGAAATTCTGCTTGCTGCAGCACAACAGAATATGTAAACATAGTACACTGTAAACAATATGATAAACGAGAGAAAAAAAAGTTCAGTGTATATACTGTATACATACACACACATATACTGTATACATACACACAAACACACGTACTCAAAAAACAAACAATAGCAGTGGAATAATAAGTCTATGTCGTTCAGAGCTTATTTGAGGTTGTAGTGTTTAATAGCCTAATGGCTGTAGGGAAGAAGCTGTTCTTGAACCTGGACGTCACAGTTTTCGGGCTCCTGTACCTTCTTCTCGATGGCAGGGGTGAAAATGAGTGTGTGGCCAGGATGGTGTGGGACTCTGATGAAGCTAGCTGCCGTTCTGAGGCAACGACTCTGATAAAGCCCTTCGATGGTGGGAGGCCAGAGCCGGTGATAGACTGGGGAGTGAAAGTTAGTAAATGCTCACTTAATGGCCAGTTGAATATGTGCTCTGTGCCTGTAGCCTGGAGTTGAAACAAAAGTGGTTGACCAGAGGGTAATGAAGGAGGATTTGAAAAGGCAAATCATTGCTGAAGAAAATGAACATGTTCATAATAAGAACTAATATTTTGAGAAGTTCGCACAAATAACAAAAGTCGTATGGAGTAACTCAGCAGGTTACTCAATTGGAGCGGCAAGGTGGGGCAACGGTAGAGTTACTGCCTTGCAGCGCCAGAAACCCGGGTTCGATCCTGACTACGGGTGCTGTCCATACGCTGTTAGTAGGTTCCCCATGTGATCATTTGGGTTTTCCCCGAGTGTTCCAGTTTCCTCCCACATCCCAAAGTCGTGTAGATTTGGAGGTTAATTGGCTTCTGTAATTTGACCCTAGTGCATAGGATAGAACTAGTGGACAGGTGATCACTGGTCAGCGCGGACTCAGTGGGCTGTGTATTATCTCTAAACTAAACTAAACTCAGAGGGTCAGGCGGCATCTGTGGAGAACGTTGGTAGACAACATTTCAGGTTTGGAACCTCCCACAGACTGACTGCAGTGGTGTGGGGAGGAAGGGGAGAGGATGGGGGAGAGAAAGCTAGATGGGGGCAGGACAAAGTTTGGCAAGTGATAGGTGGATACAGGTGAAGGGAGGGTGCAAGGGGGTTGATTGGCACATGCTTGACCAAAGACCAGAGATGAAAAGACAAATAGTGTGAGATACGGAGATAAAGGTGGTCGAAGAACTGCAACACCATGCAATACGTTTGGAGCGAGCCGCCAGGTTAATGAGCAACAAAGTCAAACGGTTCCTTCCCTTCCCTTCCCTTCCCAGACAGTGCCTTGGGATTAAGGCTGACGGATGGGATAGGGCAAATGTCAACTTCAGCTGAATTTCTATGCTGCAGAAGGCGGTGTTATCCAGGACACTCTGAGAACCTCCTTGTCATCTCTGAAGAAGCTAAGGTATGTAACAAAGGCAAATGGAAAAGCACTTCATCTAAAATTTAACACCACGAAAAACCTTTCAGCAGGATGTTGTGTTGGAATGGGACGAGGCGTGCTTCACGTTAGGCAGTCCCACTGCTCGCTACTAATGGCGTGGAGCCCACAGGTCGGTCCAACTCCGACCCCAGTGTTTGTTCATCGCAACGTGGCAGTGAAGGACGACCCGCAGCTCACGTGCCAGGGCCGCCGACCTCGCGGACCACTAGATGCGCGGGCACGGTGGCGCAGCTGGAAGAGCCACTGCCTCACAGCACCAGAGACCCGGATTCGATCCCGACTACGGGTGCTGTCTGTATGGAGTTTGCACGCTCTCCCTGTGACTGCGTGGGTTCCCTCTGGGTGCTCGGGTTTCCTCCCACCTCACAAAGACCTGCAGGTTACCCGACATTACTGGCAGTAGTTCACAAGTCATAGGAACAGATTCAGGCCACTCGGCCCATCAAGTCTACTCCGCCATTCAATCATGGTTGATCTATCCATCCCTCGCAACCTCATCCCTTCTCCCCATAACCCCTGTCTTCCTTACTAATCAAAAATCTATCACTCTCTGCCTTAAAAATATCCATTGACATGTTGATTCAAGACCAGTGTCACAATATTTCAGAGACAAAAGGAACTGCAGATGCTGGAGTCTTGAGCAAAGCACAAAGTACTGGAGGAACTCCGTGGGTCGGGCAGCATCTGTGGTGGGAATGTAAAGGGAATTCCCACCACAGAAGTTGCCTGACCTGTCGAGTTCCTCCAGCACTGTGTATTTTGCTGAGGGCATTTTCATTCTGTAAACACTCATTATTTCACACTCTGCTTCTTACACACAAACTAATGGATGTGAAAAATAAAACACCAAGTAATGCAGGAACCTTGCAAACTAAAGTCAGTCCAAGTAATGGTCCATTAAATCGTTCGCAAGTTTTTGGCACTTGGTTTTCTAAATAATACTAGCGATTACTGTTACAGTAATTGCCAACTGTGTATTTAATGCAACTCAATTTAATGCAGACACACACTGCACTTGCATAACTTTCCTTCATGCCATCTGTAAGAAGAAAGTTTTGGTTTGTAAGCAAACACGACAATTTTCATTTCCAATTCATTGTGCTCCGTGAACTATTAATTCTGTGCTACTTCCAATCCGTTCATCGCGCGCATGGTTTTCCAAGCCTCTATATCGCTGCTCCATTTTCGCTTCCTATTCCTGCAGCTTCTACTCGGTGTCGAAATCTGCATGATCAAATGCACAATCCAGGGCATCACGGCGGTAGAGTTGCTGCCTCACAGCTCCAGAGACCCGGGTTCGATCCTGACCACGGGTGCTATCTGTACGGAGTTTGCACGTTCTCCCTGTGACCGCGCGTTTTTTCTCCCGGTGGTCCGGTTTCCACCCACGTTCCAAAGACGTGAAGGTTAGTAAGTTACACAAAAAAGCTGGAGAAACTCACCAGCAGCATCTATCCGAAGGAAATAGGCAACGTTTCGGGCTGAAACCCCTTCTTCAGACTAATCAAAAATAGTACTGAAGAAGGGTTTCGGCCCAAAACGTTGCAATTTCCTTCGCTCCATGATGCTGCTGCACCCGCTGAGTTTCTCCAGCTTTTTTGTGTAACCTTTGATTCTCCAGCATCTGCAGTTCCCTCTTAAACAAGGTTAGTAAGTTATTTGGCTTCTGCAAATTGTCCCTAGCGTGTAGGATAGAACGAGTGTACTGGTTTGTTGCTCTGTGCAGGCTCGGTGGTCTGAAGGACCTGCTTCCACGCTGTATCTGTTTCTGTGCCGTATGACTCTGTGGCTCTAAGAGGTGTTCTCAATGTGGAATCAATTACTTCACTGGCCATGCGTTCAGACTGACAGCAATTTTATCGTCAAGTCAAGTCAAGAGAGTTTATTGTCATGTGTCCCAGTTAGGACAATGAAATTCTTGCTTGATTGCAGCACAACGGGATATTTTAGTCATAAATACAGACCAGATCAGTTTGTCCATATACCATATAATATATATATACACACATCAGTAAACAGATAAAGTGCAATAGGTTGTTATAGTTCATAGTTTGTTTGAGGTTGTGTTTAATAGTCTGATGGCTTTGGGGAAGAGCTGTTCCTGAACCTGGATGTTGTAGATTTCAGGCTCCTGTACCTTCTACCCGATGGCAGCGGAGAGATGAGTGTATGACCAAGATGGTGTGGGTCCTTGATGATGTTGGCAGCCTTTTTGAGGCAGCGAATGTGATAGATCCCCTCGATGGTTTCAATTAGTCTCAAACAGAAAATTACATCATGAGCAGTGTAAGTCCATTTACACTTTTGCGTGCATTTTATTATCCCACAGGTTTTTAAATATTAATGATTTTATGAACATTTATGAGGCAAAAATCCCCTAACTTAACACTGTAAAATATTTACGGCAATAGCATAAAAATAAGGCGTGAAAACAATAGCAGTTTGACAAGCCTTTTTTAAGTTTATTTTAGTTTATTATCACGTATACCGAGGAACACTGAAAAGCTTTTGTTGTGTGCTAACCAGTCAGTAGAAAGACAATAAATGATTACAATCAAGCCATCGACAGTGTACTGATACATGATACAGGGAATAACATTTTAGCGGAAGTTAAAGTCCAATAAAGTCAGATTAAAGATAGTGGAATGAAGGCAGCTCCCTTGTTACTTTCAATGTCAGTTTAATTTAAAGAAACAGCTTTGAAACAGGCCCTTCAGCCCACAAAGTCCACGCTGACTATCCATTTACACTAGTTCTATCTTATCCCACCATCGCGTCCACTCTCTCCACACAAGGAGAAATGTACAGTGGCCAGTTCACCTACAAACCAGTAGTCTTTGGAATAAGGGAGGAAACTGGAGCAGCTGGAGAAAACACACACACACACGCGGTGACGGGGACGGGGAGAACGTGCAAACTCCGTACAGACAGCACCCGCAGAATGGATCAAACACGGGAGTCTGGTGCTGTGAGGCACCAATTCTGTTGCTGAGCCACTGTTCTGCCCTAATTGGTTAGTTATGATTAGTTCAGAGATACAGCACGGAAACTGGCTCTTCAGCACAATGAGTCCATGCCAACCATCGATCCCCCGGAATGGATAGGCAACGTTTCAGGACAGGAACCTTCGTCATCCCTCTTCAAGCATCTTCAAGGACGTACAAACTCTGTACAGACAGCACCCGTGGCCAGGATCGAACCTGGGTGTTCGGTGCTCTACCGCAGCGCCACCGTGCTGCACTAACCCATTAGTTTGTACAATGGTCACATTTAGAAGTGGTCGGCAAAGCTCGAATACATCGGTGCCTCCGTGCTGGGAATATGGACGTGAAAGCGTCCTGCACGTGTGTACAGGGATGCCAATGCATGATTAGCCTCTGCCTGCCTCAGATTCAGACACCATGCGGATAACACGCTGCCTAACAATTTACATGATTGCAGCAAGCAGCCAGCAGTAACTACAAAGTGTGTCAGATTCAGATTCAACTTTAATTGTCATTGTCAGTGTACAGTACAAAGACAACGAAATGCAGTTGGCTCTACGCCTCTCCATATGGTGAGAGTTATGCACCACTTACAGCCCTCATAGAGTGACACAGCCTGGAAACAGGCCCATCGGCCCAACTTGCAGTTTCAGTTTAGTTTATCGTCATGTGTACAGTGAAAATCTTTTGTTGTGTGCTATCCAGTCAGCAGAAAGACAATACGTCATTACAATCGAGCCATTTACAGTGTATAGATACATGGTAAGGGAATAACGTTTAGTGCAAAGTAAAGCCAGCAAAGTCCAAACGAAGATAGCCCAAGGGTCACTAAAGAGGTAGATAGTAGTTCAGGACTGCTCTCTGGTTGTGGTAGGATGGTTCAGTTGCCTGATGAACAGCCGGGATGAAACTGTCCCTGAATCTGGAGGTGTTTACGAGCTCCAGTCTTGGGCTACATCATCCTGCTTCATTGCATCTGGACTTTGCAAATCTTTTATTTCAAACTCTCATCCTTCCTTTGAAGTATTCAATATGTAGTCCTATAGTCACACTTTCCCATCCTTTGTCATTGCCTCATGCCCAAAATGAAATTTTTCATATTATTTCATATTTTCAAACAACACCAAATGCTGATGTACGTCAACAGGTCAGGCAGCATCTCTGGAGAGCAGGGATAGGTGACGTTTCACAGAGTGCTGGAGTAACTCAGTGGGTCAGGCAGCATCTCTGGAGAGCATGGATAGGTGACGTTTTGGGCCATAAGGTCATAAGTGATAGGAGCAGAATTAGGCCATTCAGCCCATCAAGTCTACTCCACCATTCAAGCATGACTGATCTATCTCTCCCTCCTAACCCCTTCTCTTGTCTTCTCCCCATAACCCCTGACACCCGTACTAATCAAGAATCTGATCTGAAGCCGGGACCTTTCTTCAGATTGAGTTACCACAAGTCCATTTTGACTATTGATCTCATGTTGAAACTAGTTCTATGCCATCCCATTTTCTCATCCATTTCCTGCACTCCAAGGGCAACTTAGAGAGCCAATTAACCTACAAACCTGCACCTCTTTGGGACGTTCGAGGAAACGGGGGATGACTGAGAATAGTGTGCCAGTTCACTGCACCAGCACCTGGGGGAAAACCCACACGGTAAAGGGAGATCATGCAAACTCCGCACAGACAGCACCCGAGGTAAAGAATGCACCCGGGTCTCTGGTGCTGAAGTAGCAGCGCTGCCACTTGCACCACTGTGCCGCCCTGATCAATAATCACTTCATGTAACTTGCTATCAAATGTTGTTTGATAACTCTCTTGTAAATGCCTCAGGTTGTTCAATGCTGTTGAAAAGAACATAATGATGTTATAACAAGGGGAAAAGAATAAGCTCCTCATGCCTGCACTGCCTTTCATCAAAATCCGTCTGATCCGCTTAGTTTGAGTTTAGTTTAGTTTAGAGATACAGCACGGAAACAGATCCTCTGGCGCTGTAAGGCAGTAACTCTACCGATGCACCACTGTACCTTTAAGCCATTTGCCAGTACTGCCCTTGCGTCCCTTGAAACCACATGTATAGAGGCTACATGTGGGAAGGAACTGCAGATGCTGGTTTACACTGAAAATAGACACAAAATGCTGGAGTAATTCAGCGGGTCAGGCAGCATCTGCGGAGAAAAGGAATAGGTGATGTTTCAGGTCGAGACCCTTCCTCAGACTGGTTCAGACTCTCAACCACTTTGTCTTGGTTGCTTTAAGCCTTCTGAGCACTAGATATATGCAAAATAACAGTAAATATAAAATCTTGGTACATTACAAAAACAAATAGCGTGCTTGTAAGTGTACAATTAAATGTAAGCAGCAAAGAAAAATCTTCACCACAACGATGACATTATAAATGCGAATGTTAAAGCAGGGAAAATTATTCACTTCACAGCTGCTGAAGTGGATCACATATCGAGCGGTAGAGGAGGTTCTTGAAACCTCCTTACAATGACAGTACAAAACAGAACGTGTGTGAGGGATGCTGGAGTCACTCAGTGGGACAGGCAGCATCCCTGGAGAGAAGGAATGGGTGACGCTGTGGGTCGAGACCCTTCTTTCTTGTTACTTACATCTTCCTCAACGAGGAACGAGGAACAAATTCGTACAGTTAGAAGGGACAACAGGAACTGATAAAAAAAATCCAAATGTGGAAGATCAAAATCGAGTAAAAGAGTTTTAGGCAACATCCACTCATCCCCCCTACACCCTACATAAGAGTCATAGAGTCATACAGCGTGGAAACAGGGCCTTCCGGCCCAACTTTCCCACACTGACCAACATGTCCCATCTACATTAGTCCCACTTGCCTGCGTTCGGTCCATATCCCATCCATGTCCCTGTCCAATTACTTATTAAACGCTGCGCTAGTCCCTGCCTCAACTACATCCTTCGGCAGCTTGTTCCACACACCCACCTCACCCTTCTGCGTGAAAAGGTTACCCCTCAGATTCCTATAAAATCTTTCCCCCTTCACCTTTTATCTATGCCCTCCGTTCTCGATTCCCCAACTCTGGGCACGAGACTCTGTGTGTCCACCCGATCTATTCCTCTCCTGAATTTATATGAGGACCTTCATATGATCACCCCTCATCCTCCTGTGCTCCAGGGACTAGAGACCCAGCCTGCTCAATCTCTCCCTATAGCCCAGACCCTCGAGTGCTGGCATCCCTGTAAGTCATCTCTGTACCCTTTCCAACTTAACAACATCTTGTCCATAACACAGTGCCCAGACTACACTCCCTGTTAATAGACACAACTGATCTGAATGGAACATCAACTCCATAACATGAGTTTGCAGATAACACTAAAAAGTTTACACCAGGCACTAAAGGTGGAATCGTAGATGATGAAGATGGTCACTGAATATTGCAGCAGGATCGTGGGCAAGTGGGCGGACGAATAGCTAATGGTGTTTAATGGAGATATGTGTGAGGTGTTGCATCTTGAGAAGCCAGCACGGTGATTGGTTGGGTCCTGGGGAAGTGTTGTATAGCAGTGGGATCAAGGTGTACAAGAAAATGGAATGAGCTGCCAGAGGAGGTAGTTGAGGCAGGTACTATGATAACATTTAAAATACGCTTGTGGATAGGAAAGGTATAGAGAGATACGGGTCAAATGGGACTAGCTTATTTGGGAATACACACAAAAACCTGGGTAACTCAGCGGGTCAGACAGCATCTCTGGAGAAAAGGAATAGGTGACGTTTCGGGTGGGGACCCTTGGTCAGCGTGGATGAGTTGGGCTGAGCGGCCTGTTTCCACGCTCCGCAAGTCTCTGACTCCACATTCCTCTCTGACTGCGGTAACACTTCAAGCCATGCTTATGGAATATGGTTTCCAAGAGCTTTTCAATGCTTATTGGCCATGTGCGGCCTAAGATGGGGCAGGGGTGGTGGGGAGTCGGTGGGGAACGGAAGAGACAACGTCCCAGCATAAAAAGAAACCGATGGATATTTCCTAAGATGTTCTTTAAACCAAGGATACTTGCAGGTGTCACCACAAAGGTGCTTTTTTAAAAGGCCTAGTCAATTGAACGGCAAATTAGATTACTGAGGAAGCACAAACATTAAAGCAAAGAGAATGACAGTTACCGAGCGAACAGAATTGGTTGGTAATACGTCAGGTGCCTGTGCGTAGATTGATATCACTGCTTATCTCTTGTGATGAGTGCGCATCAAAACAGGGAAAAATCACTTATTTCCCAACATTTTTATAGCGTAACAACAGACTGGAGGATTAATTGCTGGAATGACATTTTGTCATTGTGATTTTCACAGTTTGAGTACTCTGATGTTCAATGGTTCAAAGGTATGTTATTGTCATGTATTTTTAAGTACAGTGAAAGTGTTATTTTTTTGCACACTATTCAGTGACAATACATGAGGCACAATCATACCTAGTATAAGAGTGTAGGACAGTGGACCAGACTGAGACAGCACAAAAGGGTCACCACGTTTTAGGCACCAACTTCAAGCCTGAATGAGGGCCCGTTGTCCTGGCAACAGCACTGGTTGGGGTTGCAGGATTCGTCTTGCAAGATAAATACCTTCTTGAAGACTGATATATACTTTGTGAACACTATGTACAAAATTTAGTTTAGTTTAGTTTATTGTCACATGTATCGAGGTGCAGTGAAGAATTTTTGTTGCGTGCTATCCAGTCCTCAGAAAACAATGCATGATGACAATCAAACCACTTACAGATACATGATAAGGGAATAATGTTTAGTGCAAGGTAAAGCCACCAAAGTCCAATCAAGGATGGTCCGAGGGTCACCAAAGAGGTAGATAGTACTGCTCTCTGGTTGTGGCTGCCTGATAAAAGCCGGGAAGAAACTGTCCCTGAATCTGGAGGTGAACGTTTTCACACTTCTATGCTTCTTGCCTGATGGGGGACGGGAGAAGAGGAAGTGGCCAAGGTGCAACTCTTCCATGAAGGCTGAAGTCACGTTCTAGATCTAGTCTTGGACCATTCTAGATCAAGACTAGGGGTCAGCACAGCTGTGTTCATATTGTTGCAAGCTGGGAGTTCCTGATTATTGTGATGAAGGTGAAGACTGCTTCTACGTGGAGGACAAAGGAGAGAAGCTAAAGGTCGAATCAACCACACAACACACTGCTGCTAGAACCTATAGTACAAGAGGTGATCTGCTCTTGCTAGCAGGTGGTGAAGGAGTTGACTGCATCAGGGAAGGCAGAAAATAACTAGTGAACCAAAACTCAGTCCAATCTCCCAGAGGGACACCAGTAAGGAGGAGGTAAAGCACATGTAAACAAACTTAAGGTGGAGTTGGAAGTTTCCTGGTGGGGTTTCCATGGACAATTCACAATCTAAATTCAGAAATGCTTCACTTTATTAAAATATGAGAATATTAAAATATTCACTCAAAATATTAGATCATGTTGTCAAATAATCCAAACATAATTTGCAGTTACTGGCTCTTAATACTGAACTATATTTTTGGAGGAAGCTACAAATCACAAGTAGAACTTCGAAACATGGCGTTATATTCTCGATGGCTCGACTATTCTGGCAACCACACCACAGCCCATATCTCAGTGTCCCTATTAATTGGACATCTCAAGGACTTTAAACTCAAAACTTAATTAATTGCAGAAGTGAATCAATGAAAAGACACAAAGTGGTGGAGTAACTCTGCGGGTCAGGCAGCATCTCTGGAGAACATGGATAAGTGACGTTTCAGGTCGGGACCCTTCTTCAGGCTGAAGAACATCAATCAGAAGAAGGGTCCCGATCTAAAACGTGGCCTACCTATGTTCTCCAGAGCTGCTGCCTGACCCGCTGAGTTACTCCAGCACTCTGTATCTTTCCTTGGTAAACTAGCATCTGCAGTTCCTTGATCATTTTGCGGAACACCTTCGCTCAGCCCGCGTGAACCAACCTGATCTCCCGGTCGCTGGACACTTTAATTTCCTTTCCCATTCCTACACAGACCTTTCTATCCTTGGTCTCCTCCATTGTTAGAGTGAGGCTAAATGCAAATTGGAGGAACATGTTTAGCTTGGACAGCTTACAGGTATAAATCTTGATTTCTCTCACTTCAGGTGGCCCCGGCATTCCCTCTCTCTCTCTCTATATCGCTCCCCCACTCCAGTCGCACTAGCTTCTCAATTCCACCCTACAAACAGCTTGCAATGGCCAGTTTCCTTTATCATCGTTACTTTTTTACATATCTTTCATTCATTGTTCTTTATCTCTCCACATCACCGTCTATATTTCTCGTTTCCCTTATCCCTAACCAGTCTCGACCAGAAGGGTCTTGACCCGAAACGTCACCCATTCCTTCTCTCCCAGAGATGCTGCCTGTCCCACTGAGTTACTCCAGTTTTTTGTGCCTATCTGCAGTTCCTAGCTGACTAGAGATTTCTATTTGCCAACTTTTTTTCCGGATCTTAGTATTTCCCTATCTCCAAAAAGAGTAACACAAAGAACCACCTCAATGTGCATTTCTACAATGTTATTCTTATCAAGATCGTTATTCGTTCTGAAAATTGGATAGTTACAACAAGTACCATGGTTAAAACAATTCTGAAAATGGCCACCATGGGGAGGACTTTTATTGTAGTGCACTAATGAAAATTGTCGCAAATTGGAATCAACATTTGAGTGGTTGTCAGTCGGTTAATGTGACAAAAAAAATGTAATTGGGTTTTTACTAACCACTTAAACCATCCAGGGAAACCTAAGATGTTATGAACAAAGAGTGAAACTGCATCTTAGAAACATTTTAACTGCTGACTGCAATATACTATTTTCTCCCTGCACGTTTTCAGTGTCAAAGGCAATGTAATTTTGAGTCTTCGTCCTTCAAAATATTAAAGGTCAAAAGAAAATGCCTCGAGTCATTCTTATGCCCCTGTCCCACTTCGGAAACCTGAACGGAAACCTCTGGAGACTTTGCGCCCCACCCAAGGTTTCCGTGCGGTTCCCAGAGGTTGCAGGTGGTTGCCGGAGGTTGCAGATAGTGGAAGCAGGTAGGGAGACTGACAAAAACCTCCGGGAACCGCACGGAAACCTTGGGTGGGGCGCAAATACTCCAGAGGTTTCCGTTCGGGTTTCCTAAGTGGGAAATTCCTAAAGGAATGAAATGATGCAAGGGGAAAATAAGTGGGTGTTAAGATGCTGATAATGGTTACTTTAGACATCTACAGAGGCAGGAAGCCGCCATCATTGAGATAGTCACGGTATTGAAGATAGACACAAAGTGCTGGACTAACTCAACGGATCAGGCAGCAACTCTGGAGAAACAGGGTGGGTGATATTTCGGCTCGGGAACCTTCTTCAGACCGAAAGCAGAGGGGAGGCAAGAAGGCCAGAACAAAGCAGGACCGGAAGGGTGGAGTCCACAATGGCCCATTGCTGGCTGGGGAAGAGGTTATAAGGAAGGGAACAGTTGAACGCTTAGGCCGATTAGGATGGAGGTGTTGCACCTACATGTTATTAGAATATCTGTCGCTGTCACTCACTCAGGCAGTAATTGCCTCATTCCCAATTTTCCTCTTTTTTTCCCAATTGAAAGCAATACATTAAACAAGATGAAATTCATGTTTTAAGGATCTTGACAGGCAGTTGTGTGACAGTTTCTCCACAATGAGTTTAGCAAAATTGATGCATTATGAGAGATTTTTTCTCCTCTGCAAAGAACAGTGCGTATATAAACTAAATGAACAGGAAAAATATATCGTTGACGGGTTCTGAGAGCAAAATTTAATTCAGAGCTTTTTAGAAAAAGCTTGAAGTGTATTAAAAAGCTATGTTTTTTTTTTAATATATAGACACAAAATGCTGGAGTAACTCAGCAGGACAGGCAGCATCTCTAGATAGAAGGAACGGGTGACGTTTCAGGTCGAGACCCTCCTACAGAATAAGGGGTAAGCCATTTAGAACGGAGACGAGGAAACACTTTTTCTCACAGAGAGTTGTGAGTGTGTGGAATTCTCTGCCTCAGAGGGCGGTGGAGGCAGGTTCTCTGGGTGCTTTCAAGAGAGAGTTAGGTAGAGCTCTTAAGATGGTGGAGTAAAGGGATATGGGGAAAAGGCAGGAACCAGGTACTGATTAATGATGATCAGCCATGATCACATTGAATGGCGTTGCTGGCTCGTAGGGCCAAATGGCCTACTCCTGCACCTATTGTCTATTCAGGCCTTGTTTTTACCTTGGCAGAAGCATCCTGAACTTTCTGCTAAGATTTAAACTCCAAGAAACTCCACGAGAACTGCTTCTGAGCTGTTCTAAGAAGAGGGTTGGCTACAGCTAGCCATGGACTGATCTGATGATGTGTTTTCTAGATGACCTGCAAAACTGCAGGTGGTGCCAATCCACTTAAGCTGCCAGATGGCATGTCCTCAGCTCACACACAAGTTCAACACTGCCCTCCTCCGCTCATCCATCATCATCTCCCCGCACCTGCTTTGCATCAAGGGATGCGGTTATCACTTCATCCCCAAGCCTGCTTCCTCATCCTGAGCCAGATTAGATTTCCTGTTTAGTTTTAGAGATACAGCGCGGAAACAGGCCCTTCGGCCCGTCCGAGCAGAAATCCCCACACATTAACACCATCCTACACACACTGGGGACAATTTTTATATTTACCAAGCCAATGAACCTACAACCCTGCACGTCTTTAGAGTGTGGGAAGGAACGGTAGATCTGGGAGAAAACCCATGTAGGTTACGGGGAGAATGTAAAAAACTCCGTACACGGGTCTCCAGCGCTACAAGTGCAACTCTACCGCTGCGCTACCGTGACGCCCATGGTTATGATCAAGTGGAGGATGTATCATCTATCGGCCCCAAGATAAGACGCTTGCAATGACAGCTGAGAAGCACTAATGAGCAGCTACTAAACCCTGGCAGTAGAACCTAACTAAATGCCCTATAGTATCCACACCTGTCCAACTACACATGCAGAGCTGTGCAACTCTGACAATTAAATCAAGGTTGTCATGCCATTCAAATGGCAAGGTTATAATGAGCTTGTCTTTAAAAAACAACGGCTGACAGGCAAAAGACAATGTCTAAATACATAGGAAATGCAGTTAAAATTGTTCTAAATGCTCGTCACATCAATTAGAGTCTGGAGATGGAATGGACACTAACTGATATGAGAATACATCAGCAGTTAGACACGGAGACTAATGCAAAATAAAAGATGCAAAGTGCTGGAGTCGGGCAACGGGTCAGGCAGTATCATTCTTCAGCACCCGATTGAGGACTAATGCAACGTTGAGACAGTGTGGCAAAAGTTATTAGAATCACAGAATGGCTGCAACACAAAAGCAGGACAATAGACCCATCTTGTCTATACTGTCAGTCACTTTCCACCACACGTTTGCCATAGCCCTGTAAATTATTAGAGTCATCCAGCACAGAAACAGGACCATTGCCCAACTTGGCCATGCTGACCAAGATGCCCCATCTAACTACCTGTCCAATTCACAAGCGTGTGTGCGCGTGTGCGTGTGCGTGTGTGTGTGCGTGTGTGTGTGTGTGGCGTGTGTGTGTGTGTGTGTGTGTGCGCGCGTGTGTGTGTGGTTTACATATTCTGTTGTGCTGCTGCAAATAGAATTTCATTGTTCTGTTTGGGGCATATGACAATAAAACACTCTTGCCTCTTTAAATACCATCGAGCTGGTATACAAGCCACTTATCTACAAGCTGAACACTGCTTTTTATCAACGTTACTCCTTTAACTTTTCTCTCAGGCCACAATCAATGCCTTAAGAGAATTAATGCTTAAGAGGATTACTGAATATCTCTAAAACTTGGCCATAATCCATCCTTCTCCGGTTTAATGAAGGTGGGTCAGTAGGACAGGCGACTAAAGAGCCCGTCGTAGCCGTAGCAGGTCGGGGGAAAAACGGCGACTGGAGCCCCCTATGACAATGTGTACGACAAGCTACACCAACCTACCACCTAGTCGGCATCAAGCTACGGTAAGCCACAACAAGCTATGTCCCTGTTGGCGACAACTGAAGACAATTCACGTCATTTTACCATTTAACTTCTCTTCTCTTGACGCCGGTACCTGTCGTCGGTTGATGTAGGTAATCGCTAATGGTATTCACCAAAGTCAGTGCCGGTGCCAACCTGCGCCACCTAGCGACAACCTATGACAGCACCTACATCAGGAGAAGTCAAGCTACGCTCATTGGCGCCAACCCATATTGCCGACTGTCGCTGAATAATGTTGAACATTTTGAAAATCCAGCGGCGACCAGAAAGACGCTGCAACTCTTTGGGCGACTGTGGAGACGACTCATGACCATACAGGCAACACCCCGGCAACCCACTAAGGGGGAGATGGTTGGCAGATGGGTGGAGAAAATGATGAAAAGGATGACAAATAAGGAGAGGAATGAAATGTAAAGCCAGAGGGAGGGATGTAGCTGGAAGGGGGCAGGGGGTGGTAGGGGGAGGGGAGGATAAAATGGAGATAAGGGACTCGGGAATGGGTGATGAGTATACGAAGGAGTGGAAATGTGCAAAGCGATTGGGGGAGGGTGGGCAATAGTTGGTGAAATGAATACAGAGTTCAGTTCAAGTTACCAGGCATATTAAAACAAGTGTGAGTTCAGCGTAGGTCTAAGTGAAGACTCGCACGACTGAAGACTTTTTAATGTCGGGGGAAACCGAACCAAAGTAGTTTAAACATTATTAGAGACCTGGAAATGGTGAATAACAAAGACTATGTCCTTCAGCAAGTTAGCAAATAAAACCATCATCCTAGCTTGTCAGAAAATTAATTATACAAGGGCGAAGTTTTAAGGCTTAAAACTGGCAGACGATTTAGCAAAATAACAAACTAAGGAGCAAAGTCTTTATCACAAAAATCCAGATGCCATCCTTTTGAACAGAAACATCAGCGGTGGGTTTCAAATTTACAATTACAGATAGGTTTAATTAGTAATATGTGTCCCTAAAGCATGTAAATAAGCAGAAATGAACATTAAAACACATTGAAACAGTTTTAGGCTGCTTGCAGCTAAATCTTTACAATCAAGAACAACGCACTCTCTGACTCAGATGAAGACTTGTGGTGCTATTCTTGAAAGTAGCATTGGGATCCAGGGATAAAATAGAGAGTGGTACTCCATTAATTTATTTAATTGTCAAAAAGTGACAGTAATATTCGCCTGGATTTGCATTAAATCGTGGATTTATACAAATTAACCAAACTGATTGTGAAACTGTGGTTCTGCAGTGTTTTTTTTTTTGAGAATGAAAACACAGGTCCACCACCGATTTTCCAGCATCCTTGGTTCCAGGGCCCTTCCCGATTTTCCGTTTCGCCGGACCCGCAGAGGTCACGGCCTCCGAGAGGAGTCCAATAGTCTTGGAGTGGTCCGCCTAGGCTGCGGACGGGAAGAGATGCCAGCCCGCAAAGTTGGCTGCACAAGTCAGTAACGGGAATGTATCTGCTGGCTCCGGCTGGGCCAGAGTTCCAGAGGCCCGGTCGCAGCGGGGAAATTCGACCCGCTAATCAACATGGAAGTCCTGATGAGGTCGAGATCGGCTGCCTCACCCGGCCGAGGTGCCACATTTTCAGGGGGACTTCCGGGGGGGTTTCAAGTGCACTCTCGTCCTATTGTCTGTGTTAAAGGAGGTGCCGGATCACCAGTTGCCGATAAATAGGTGGTGGACTTGTATAATCCTTATCAATTTATAAGTTGCAAGATATATTTGTGTATATGTATAGATACATAATATATATATATAGACAATAAGATATATGAAATATTACTCAGACATCCTGTGCTTGTAAGTTCAAGCCACTTCATCAATGAAATATATTTTGTAACGTGAGCTTAGAAACCAGTTTATGGTTATTTACCCGACCATGGTAAATGGCAATGTTTGCTTATGCACACATTATAACACAAAATAAATGTCTTCGTACAGCATGGTTACTGTCTGGTTACAATTAAAACACAAAGTGCTTGTGTTATAACTCCAGGATAAGCATTCAACTAAGAAAACCAAGCCCAAAACCAAAGTATTATCTAACAAAGTACTTATAATAAATGACTGCATATGAGAAAAATAACCATTACCTACATAAGTACCATGCCTACACTGAAGTATTACTGAAAGAATAAAGTTTTTCCCAATGTTATTAAACAAAATGTTTCCCTTAAGGAACATTCCAAGAATGAGAGGGGCAAAGTTTAAAGGAGATGTGTGGAACAAGTTTTTGGTTAAACAGATGGTGGTAGGCGCTTGGAACGCACTGCCAGGGATGGTGGTGGCGTAGATATTAGAGTGGTGTTTAAGGAGCTTTTTGATCAGCAAAGGGATAGTCAAGGAATAGAGGGTTATGGATATGGATTACATAGAGGCAGACGAGGTCAGACCTTTCTGTCCTAGATCTCCTCCATTGTCATAGTGAGACTAAATGCAAATTGTAGGAACAGCATCTCATATTTCTCCTGGGCAGCAGTGGTATGAATATTGATGTCTCAAACATCAGGTATCCCCAGCGTTCCCACTCTCTCTATTGCCCTCCCACCCAAGTCACACCAGCTTCTCGTTCTCACCCTCCCACAATCAGCTAACAATGGCCTGTTTCCTTGATCATCATTACTTTTTTGCATTTCTTTTATTTATTGTTCTTTATCACTATGTCATCGTCTATATCTCTCGTTCCCCTTATCCCTAACCAGTCTGAAGAAGGGTCACCCAATCCTTCTATTCAGAGATGCTGCCAGTTCCGCTGAGTTACTCCAGCACTTTGTGTCTATCTTTGGTTTAAACCAGCATCTACAGTTCCTTCCAACACAAGGTTAGTTTGTCTTGGCATCATGGTTGGCACAGATATTGTGGGCTGAAGGGCCTGTTTCTGTGCTGTACTGTTCTATGCTCAAAATGAATTATCTAGTTATTGATCTCACTGTGGATAATTGCCGAGAATCTGCAATAGAAATTCCCTGTGTATAGTTATGATGGTAGTGAATTAAATAATTTAGTTAGAAGGGCAGCTTCATATTGTGCACATGATAGATTTTCCATCGAGTATTTCACTTGATGGTGTCTTTTCTGATAGGCATGTATTCACTGGAAATAATATTATTTCTCAAGACAGCATGATCGTTGCTCTTCTGTTCCAGCAATTCAAATATCAACTCTAAACGCTCATCATAATTTAGCCCAAGTGTTATAAATCATAATTCTGGCTTTCAATCAATAGATACATAATGTGCACTCCAACTGAAACTGGATAACGTGAGAACGGGTTGTCTCGGAAGATATTTTGAATGACAGCAATTCTTAAACCTTGTAAAAATATAGCTCCAGTTTGCGCTAAAAGGAGGAGATCAGGGCTATGAATTGCCAATGTTAGGGGGAATAACTTTAAGGTGAAAGAGGGAAAATTTAAAGGTGATGTTGGGGGCAAATTATATTTTTATACTGTGGATGATGGGAGCCTGGAACACGTTGCCAGGGGTGATGATGGAGGCAGATACAACAGTTTAGTTTAGTCTAATGTCACATGTACCGATGTACAGTGGAATGCTTTTGTTGCATGCTAACCAGTCAGCGGAAAGACAATACACAATTGCAATTGAGCCGTCCATAGTGTACAGATACATGATCAACGGAAAAACATGAATAACCTTTAGTGCAAGATAAAGTCCGGTAAAGTCCGATCAAAGATAGTCCGAGGGTCTCCAATTAGGTAGATAGCAGCTCTCTGGTTGTTGGTAGGATGGTTCAGTTGCCTGCTAACAGCTGGGAAGAAATTCCCATGGTTCCACCATGGTGGCGTTTAAGGCTTTTGGATGGGCATAAAGATATGCAGGGAATGGAGGGATATGGACCACATGAAGGCAGATGAGATTAATCCATCTTGGCACATGATCAGTACAGATATTGTGAGCCAAAGTGTCTATTCCTGTGTTGTACTTTTCTATGTTCTAATGTGCCTCGACAAGATAAATAATTTTTTCGTGAATAAATTGACCGTAAAATTCTCTCCAAATTCTGGACCTTGAGATAAAGTGTTTTAATACAATATAATAAATGCCTAATTGCAAGACAATTACCTTTCAATCTGAAAATTGAGATGAGTTTTAGATTTCACTACTTAGTCTCTTCTCACCCATAATGAGCCAGATGATTTTTTTTTTTTTTTTTTTTTTAAATGACATTATTCTTGCTTTGATATATTTAGTGCAACAGTTGTTAAAACAGTGGCAATCTCACAAGCATTGAAGATTGAAGTGTTACCTACCGCAGTGTGAACTGGTTCACGGGCGAGCTGCTGGCCAGAGACACGTAAAAGGTGACAACCTCGCCTTGCTTGACGGGCCTCTGCAAGACGGAGATGATGACGTTGTTGTCCAGCCGCATTTCTGTCCGCAGCGGGTCGCCGGATCCCTGGCGCAGCCGCACGCTGCCGATACGGTGCAGGGAGTGGAGCGTCTCGTCAGCGTCCTCGCGCCCAGGCCGGATGGCGTTGCCCTTGCGCACGTCCTCCGCGTCGCAATCACCGTCCTCATCCGTGTCCTGCACCAAGTAATAAAGCTCCACCGGCGTCCCCTCGGACTGGTCGGTTATCCGCTTGCGGCCCGGCACCACGGTGGACGGGTTAAACCAAGAGGGCAGCAGCTCCAGTTCCACAATGCATAACCCGAGGTCTCCTTGCAGGCGGCAACTGTTTCTCACCTCCCTCGTTTCCCGGAAGGCATACACCCGTATACAGGGGAGATTATCGTGGATGCCATAATCATCCCAGTCTCGGCCCGTGATGTAAAACAAGATCTGCACTATCGGCCGATTGGAGTAGACCTTGTCATCAATGATGTTGGCTTTGATCTTCCAGTTGAAAGTGAACTTATCGACCATGCTGAACATGTCAGAAGGTTGCAGGAGTGCTCTAGGGACAACCTGCTCCACAGTGTAAGGTCCGTAACTGGCGTTGATCACCGGGGGGTTCTTGGCCTCGTTGATGAAGAAGGGCTCCATGCGGAACTGCAGACTGGAGTTGCGCATGATTTCCTGGTTGGCTTCCTTGAGGAAAAATGAACTTGCAGCTTTCTGAACTCGGAAGTTCACCGGCAGGTACACAGGTAGCGACGAAAACCTCTGCGCACTCTCCCCGATCCCCGCGACCCCTCGGCTCTGTACAACTGGAGATAAACAAGAAAGACGTACGTGAGCAGCATTCCTAGATTTTAGAAAAAAATATTCTTTACATTCATACTTTCATTGTTCAGATCACGTGTTCAGTTCTGTCATTATTTTGAACACGTTAACACGCGTGGTCTACGCTCTCCTTTCACTCCCTATCATGAGGGAGAAGGCACACGAGTCTGAAAACCATGGCCACAAGGTTCAAGATGAGCTTCTACCCCAAAACCATCAGGCTCTTGAACACTACACAACATTAACCTCACCTATCAACTTGTATGGACTGTCTTAGATTACACTAAAAGGGGGGGGGGGGGGGTTGCACTCTTATATTGGCAATAGAATTAGCATTGAGATCCAAATTGTACTCAATCTGTTCTACTAAATGAGCTCCTTCTCTTAAAACTACCACCTAATACAAGATTATCGAAACAGCCTCTCTTTATCCAAGCTCGGTCCTGACAAGAAAATGGTGCCAAATCTGGTGCCTCTGTATAGTGTCTCAGTGTAATATTACTATACTGCTGTACTGCATCCGAGGTGCGTATCTAACATGCATCCAAGTGCTTCTGTGTAGCGAATGATATTTGTACTGAGTTGTACCTTGGTACTTGTGACAAAAAGTGCCGTAGAAGCAAAGATAGACACAAAATGCTGCAGTGAACTCTACGGGTCAGGCAGCATTTCATGCCAAGAAGGATACGTGACGTTTCGGGTTGGAACCTTTCTTCAGATCTGACCTGACCCGACCCAAAACGTCACCTATCCTCTTTCTCCAGAGATGCTGCCTGACCCATTGTGTAACTCCAGCATTTTGTGTCTATCTTCAGTATCAACCAGCATCTGCAGTTCCTTGCTACACAAGTACCATTGAACCATTGTACTGTTACGCTGCTGATTAAAAAATGCCCGCCACCTAAGGTTTCAAGTCCCCAAGGAGGTGAGAAATGGAAAGCAATTTGTTTTTGTTCTGTTTTACAAACTTCTATTGCTCCTATTACTCTCTCATAAAAATCTCTCACCTCCAAATGCTCAGAAAGGACTCTCAGCCATTTTATGCCAATAAATTCAAAGAAGGTATAAAGGTCTCTATCAGCAGATCATCATTCCTATATATCGGCGAGACCAAGCGCAGGCTGGGCGATCGTTTTGTTGAGCACCTACTCTCAGTCCGCCTTGGACAACGTGATCTCCTGGTTCCCAAACACTTTAACTCCTCTTCCCACACTGACCTTTCTGTCCTGGGCCTCCTCCACTGTCAGAGTGAGGCCACATGCAAATTGGAGGAACAGCATCTCATATTCCACTTGGCCATAAATGCAACATCTACATCAACCTTTCTGGTCATGTCTTCAAACAACTCAATCAGCTTTGTGAGACCCAACCTCCCATCTACAACCCCATGCTGACCCTAATCCCTGATCAGTCCTTGTCTCTCTCAATGTCTGTACATGCTATCCCTCAGAATATTCTCAAGTAACTTTTCAACTGCAGATGTTAAGCTCACTAGCCTATAGTTCCCAGCATTTTCCCTGCGGCCCTTCTTGAATAGAGGCACAACATCTGCCACCCTCACCCTCATTTGTTCTCTGCACCTCTCCATACCTCTAGTTTCCATATCCCCCGTGTCCCACTTAGGAAACCTGTATGGAAACCTCTGGAGACTTTGGGCCCCGCCCAAGGTTTCCGTGCGGTTCCCGGAGGTTGCAGGTGGTTGCCGGAGGTTGCAGGTAGTGGAAGCAGGTAGGGAGACTGACAAAAACCTCTGGGAACCTCCAGGGAACCGCGCGGAAACCTTGGGTGGGGCGCAAAGTCTCCAGAGGTTTCTGTTCAGGTTTCCTAAGTGGGACAGGGGCATTAGTCTGAAGAAGAGTCTCAACTCGAAATATCACCTATTCCTTTTCTCCAGGGATGCTGCCTGACCCGCTGAGTTACTCCAGCGTTTTGTGCCTATCATTCCTTTTAATCCACGCAACAAAACCGAGGACAAAGGCAACCTGCTTCAGCATGTTCTCCAAAATGGTTGATTTGATCTGCTCAGTGGGAAAAATGACAAGTTCTTTCTTCATCTGTCAAATAATCACTCAAACAGACCATCATGATGTGCTCATCCGATGATCTAATTGAGCAGTGACATTCTGAAATGACAGAAGTTAAGAAGTGTTTCCGAATGCATTACCTTCTCTCTGATATAGTAAAATGTCACTAATTTTAATCAATCAGGATTAACCATAGTTGACTAATCATTCGCTTAGGTTGGCAGTTTGTCATTCCAAATTTGATCCACAATATCTAATGCTTCTGCTCCATAGAAGAGCATAAGAAATAGGAAGAGAAATGGGCCATTCGGCCCCTCTAGCCAGTTCTACTCTAACAAGATTAAGGCTGACTTTTACCTCAGCCACCATTTTTAGGATTAAAGGACGTTCTTTTAGGATGGAGATGAGAGATGAGGAGAAATGTCTTTAATCAGAGGGTGGTGAATCTGTGGAATTATTTGCCACAGAAGGCTGTGGAGGCCAAGTCTGTGGATATATTTAAGGCAGAGATAGATAGATTCTTGATTAGTACAGGTTATGGGGAGAAGTCAGGAGAATGGGGTTAGGAGGGAGAGATAGATCAGCCATGATAGAACGGCGTAGTAGACTTGATGATTCCCCATGACTCGTGATTCCTTTACTTTGAAGAAATCTAGTGCTCTTTCTTTTGAGTCCAACCAGTGACTCAAACCAGTGAGCTGGGACCTCAACTTCCGGAGATACTCTTGTCTTGGGGCATGGAGGCTGGCGGAAGGCAAGGGGAGATGAGTTCACAGGCCGAGGTGTTCGGATCGAGGCTTCAGCAGACGTTGGAGGCCCTGGAGGCCCTGCAACAGCCTGGGGCTCGATTAGATCGGGTGACGTTGACAGTGGATGAGAGAACGGAACAGACGTGGCACGGGGCAACAGAGCAGCAGTGGAGGACATCGACACGTCACCTGGCTTGGACAACCACTGCATCGCTGACCCCATACCATCGCCATGACAACAGGCCTTTAAGACCAGGTTAATGCCAATATTTCTAACAACTCTGAACTTGAAGGGTACAGGAGGTTCTGGAGACATGGTGACTCTTGCAAACTGCCTCGGTGTAATCCACAACCTGACACTCTTTTATTTCAGTATGATTGTGTCTAATATCTACTTTGAGGCTGAATCATGTGCAAAATAAAGAAATTCACTGTGCCGAGGTACATGTGATAATAAAGACCCATTTAGCCATTGACACTTGGACAGGTACATAGATAGGAAAGGTTTAAAGGGATATGGGGCTAAAATGGGCAAATGGGACCAGCTTAGTTTAGTTTAGAGATAGATACAGCATGGAAACAGGCCCCTCGGCCCACAGAGTTTGCATTGACCAGCGATCATCCCGTATACTAGAACTATCCTACACACTAGGGATAATTTACAATCTTTGTCAAATCCAATCAACCTACAAACGTGCCCATCTTTGGAGAGTGGGAGGAAACCGGAGCACCCGGAGAAAACCCATGTGGTCACGGGTAGAAGGTATAAACTCTGTGCAGACAGTACCCGTAGTCAGGGTTGAACCTGGGTCACTAGCACCGCGAGGCAGCAACTCTGCTGCTGCCAAGGGGGCCCGTTTCAGTGTTGTACGTACAACTCTCTAACTCCACATTCCTCTCCAACTGTGGCAACACATCTAGCCTTGCTTACTAAGTATGGTTACAAAGATTTTTTTCAATCCTTGTTAGCTACCTGCAATCCAGGGTGTGGCAGCGATGGTGGGGAGTTGGTGGGGAACAATAGAGAAGGGGACCCAGCAATTTTTTAAAAATTGGATGGATCTACCTGAGCTATTCCTTAAACCTGAGATACTCGATGTTTCGAGAACAAAGGTTCTTATCAGAAGGTCATTGAACAGCAAATTGAATCTTTGATGAAGCACTTACAATAAAACAAAATGAATACTTTGAATCGGTGAAAGAAATTGATTGGATTTTTTCCTCAGGTGTCTGTGAGTAGATTGATATCGTATAGCTTATCTCTAATAAGGAGAAGATATCTTGCTCAAAGTAGGCGAATTGGGCCAAATGGCCTGTTTCCATGCTGTGTGCCTCAGATGGTTAATGCTTTATCAGAAAAGGGTCTAGTTTCAGAGAACAGACAAAGAGGTTCATGTTCATAAGTTCATAATTTATAGAAGCAGAACTAGGCCATTCGGCCCATCAAGTCTACTCCACCATCAATCACGGCTGATCTATCTTTCCCTTTCAACCCCATTCTCCTGCCTTCTCCCCATAGCCCGACACCCGTACTAATTCAGGAATCTATCAATCTCCACCTTAAAATATCCATTGACTTGGCCTCCACAGCCTTCTGTGGCAAGGAATTTCGCAGATTCACCACCCTCTGACTTGACAAGTTCCTCCGCATCTCCTTTCTACAGCTGATATAACTAAGGGGACAGATTATATCGAAGCAATAGCAGATCTGTCAGCTGAACAACAATGGTAAGAAAACGTAATGAATCATCTGATGAATAGAATATCTAAAATCAAATATATGGATTTCAGCATTGATTTCAAAATGGAAGGTAGATTTTTTCAATCTTATTGAATTTAATAATGATGTAACAATGCAAGTGGGCACTGGTACTGAGACTTGTATTTTGCTGTTTAGATTTTGAGAAAGGCCTTCGATGAGGAGCTCTAACAATGATTAAGCTAGTATTGGGAACTCCAGAGATGAGGCAATGATTTGTAAGATGGATGGCTTCAGAATGGAAAAGCACAAAGTGGGATCAAGGGCTCAGTGTTGACGGGATGTGGATGGTGGTGTTGGCCAGGACGAGGGCCTAATGTTCACAACTCACCACCCGTGGTTCCATCTCTGGGATCAAAAGTGACAAATTCTAATTCCGTGGGGGATTCCAGATCGAGTGGGCACATTAATGCTGAGGAGGACCATGACAATTTAATGGAGGACCTCCATAAGATACAAGAGACATTTATTTGTCACATGTACCAAGTGGTGCAGTGAAATGTGCGGTCGCCATGCAGCCATACAAACAATAAAGAGCACAGAACACGATAGAACAAGACATCCCCACACAGCAGGATCAAAGTTTCCCACTAAGAGGGAAGGCTCCAAAATTCAGCCTCGTCTGTAAACTTACAGAATGGGGATCCAATTGGCAGATGAATTATAACATAGGTGAATGCTAGGCGGTACAGTTTAGAAGGAAGCATAAGGAATACCCCACTCAGGGTATTCTCTCCAGGGCCCAGCATAATTGCCGTAATACGCCAATTTCTTTGCACAAATCCTCTTGCAATTAATGCCTCCACCGACTGCTTTCCCAATTGACTGCTGCACTGAATATTATACCCTCTTTCTGTGCACTGCAGACAGCTTGATTGTATTCATGTGTATGAAGGAACTGCAGATTCTGGTTTACACCAAAGATGGACACAAAATGCAGGAGTAACTCAGTGGGACAGGCGGCATCTCTGGATAGAAGGAATGGGTGACGTTTCGGGTCGAGACCCTTCTTCAGACTGAAGGGTCTCGACCCGAAATGTCACCCATTCCTTGTATTCATGTATAGTTTAGTTTAGAGATGCAGCTCGGAAACAGGCCCTTCGGCCTCCTGACTCCGATCAGCGATCCCTTCCCATCAGAACTGCCCCCTCCATCGACTCCTTTAAGTCAAGACTAAAAAATGTATCTATACGCCCAAGCCTTTCCTGAAACCCACTGAGCGAGGGCTATATGTATATATGTATGTAGTTTGTTTGTTTATACTATTCTTATTACAAATAAAGCACTTTGGCCAACGAGAGTTGTTTTTTAAATGTGCTATATAAATAAATGTGACTTGACTTGACTTGACATTAACACTACCCAGGACATACTAGGGACAATGTACGTTTTTTAATACCAAGCCAATCAACCTCTGTCTTTGGAGTGTGGGAGGAAACCGAAGGTCTCGGAGAAAACCCATGCAGGTCACGGGGAGAACGTACAAACTCCTTGCAGACAAGGACCCATAGTCGGGATCAAACCTGGGTCTCGGGCGCTGTAAGGCAATAGCTCTTCTGCTGCACCACTGTGCCACATTTACTCTGACTGGATGGCTCACAAACAAAAGCTTTTCACTGTACCTCAGTATACGTGATAATAATAAATTAAATAATTAAATAAACTAAACTAAACCTGCAATGCAAAAGCAGAAGGTCAGTGTCTCACAAAGTGTTGGAGTAAGATTGCAGCATTTGCAGTTCCTGGTGTCGACATCTCAATCTCAAGTGTTCTCTTGTGATTTTGTCTGGATTAGAAGAGATGTGGGGACCACCAGATGTCGTTAAATTAGTGGTGGACCTGTATTTTGATTTTCTTTTCTCCGCGATGACCAGACCAATTTAAATTTCCTTTAATATCTCGCTCTGATGGAAAATGATAATTTTATTCCCATCCAAACACAGGATTAAAAAATCATGGTTTAAATGAAGTAGTAAGAGTCATTTGATTGAAAACACAGCTGCATCAGTTTACACAAACTGCCTAAACTGCAGTTAATTTCCCTCTGGGTCCAGTGAAGGAAAAATTAAAAGTATGTGAACTAAAACCAAATTACCATCAAGCTACGTTAAAGTACATCCAAGAGTTGAGGAACAGAGAATCCAAAACAAAATGAGATAGTAAAGGAAATTTTAAATGATCTGGTCATCACAGAATTTTTTTTAAATCAACGTACGCTCACCACCGATTTTACGGCAACTGGTAGTCCGACACCTACTCTAATCCGGACAAAATCACGAGAGAACACTTGAAATCACACCGGAAGTCCCCCAGAAAACGTGAAGCCTAGGCTGGGCGGGATGGTCGATCTCGGCCTCATCGGGACATCTGTGCCAATCAGCGGGTCGAATTTGCCCCCTGCGGTGAGGGCTCTGGAACTCCGGCCTGGCCGGAGCAGGCAGATCCGCTCCCTTAGCCGACTCCTGAGGACAAGTTTGTGGGCCGGTATCAAGCCCCCTCAGTGGAAGAAGTGGACCGTTCTGGTAACGCTGGACACGTCTCGGAGGCCGGATTAAAAACTGATATGAACTTGAAACACTCAACGCAAGGTACAAGACATAGAAGACCTTCCAACAAGATAAGGTGCCATGTATAAGAGCCAGGATTATTGCTCAAGAGAGCCTGTGATTCAAGAGCACAAACAATTTATCTGCTAAAAAGCATCTGTCAAAAGTTGGTCTCTAAGGACAGCGTTTGTTCCCTGAAATTACTCAGTAGCTGGCTGTTCCATTTCTGTCTGCACCAGGGGCAAATCCTCATTCAACTTTGTAACTTATTGTTGTGTTTAGTTTAGTTTAGAGATACAGCACAGACACAGGGCCTTCGGTCCACTGAGTCCACGCCGACCAGCGCTATCCCACACACACTAATTCACAATATTACCATAGCCAATTGACCTACAAACTTGTAGGTCTTTGGAGTGTGGGAGGAATCCGGGGCACCCAGAGAAAACCCACGCAGGTCATGCAGAGAACGTACAAATTCCGTACTGGCTGCACCCGTGAGCAGGATTGAACTCGGGTCTCTGGCGCAGTAAGGCAGCGACTCTACCCCTGCGCCACCGTGCCGCCCCTGAATTGGACCAAGGGATTAAAACAAAAAACATGTAACGACAGGACTCTACAAGAATATGCTATGATGGAACAAGATAAAAATACAACGATGATTATAAAACAACGATAACATTTGAACTCTCTTCCCGGCACTGAATAGGAGACGTCCAATTGCCTGAGCAGTTCATGGCATTCTGGACTGGCAATTAGAGCACCACAAGATAAAAATCTAAATCAATTATCCTCCTTGGCTTCACCGCCATACCCTTCTCTCATTCCTACACCATTATCTGCATATCACATTGTCCGCAAAAGGATATAGTAATTGCAACCAATTGTTTCAATTGCATTTTGCACCAGAGACTGCAATGCCTTTGTAACAAAAGATACAATCAGTCAGAGCTCCACCTTTTATGGGAATAAATTGCAACTCGAGCCTCTGAATGTCACATGATTCTGAAGAGACAACATGATCACATGAAGATTGAATTTCACGTTTTTGGCCAGAACAGATACAGTTATTGAATGTCTTTCACAGGGATGGCTTATTGCGAGAAAAATGTCATCATAATGCAGCAGGCACGGGTCTAGAAACTGAAGCACATATCATCCATTTCTTCAGTTCAAGTGCAGTTGATGACAAGTGCCTTAACAGCATTGCGTATGCAGAGAGATCTTGGAGTCCAAGTTCATAACTCACTAAAGGTGGCAGCACAAGTAGATAGGGTTAAAACAATTAAATTAAATTTAATTAAATTCCAATTAAATCTTTCCCCCCTCACTTTAAACTTGTGTCCGTCCTCTGGTTCTCGATTCCGCTATTCTGTGCAAGAGACTGATTTTTTCCCCCCCGATCTATTTCTCTCGTGATTTTGTACACCTCTATAAGATCACCCCTCATCCTGCTGCGTTCATGAAATAGAGTCCTAGCCTGCTCAAAGTCATCCAAGAGCTCAGACCCTCGAGTCCTGGCAACATCAGAGTAAATTTTCTCAGCACCTTTCCAGCTTGGCAACATCTTTCCTATAATTTGGTGCAGAGAACTGAACACAATATTCCAAATGTTTAAGAAGGAACTGCAGATGCTGGAAAATCGAAGGTAGACAAATATGCTGGTGAAACTCAGCGGGTGAGGCAGCATCTATGGAGCGAAGGAAATAGGCAACGTTTCGGGTCTCGACCCGAAACGTTGCCTATTTCCTTCGCTCCATAGATGCTGCCTCACCCGCTGAGTTTCTCCAGCATTTTTGTCTACCTACAATACTCTATATTTTCATTTGTCTCCATTGTCAGAGTGAGGTCCAGTGCAAATTAGAGGAACATCACCTCATATTTTGCTTGGATAGCTTACAGCCCCGCGATATGAACATTGACTTCTCTAACTTCAAGGAGCCTCTTCCTTTCCCTCTCTCTCCACTCCCTCCCCCTTCTCCCACCAGTCTCATTATCTCCAACTACATTTTATCTCTGCGCCGCCCACTCCTCTGACATCAGTCTGAAGAAGGGTCTCGACCTGAAACCTCACCCATTCCTTCTCTCCAGAGATGCTGCCTGTCCCGCTGAGTCACTCCAGCATTTTGTGTATACCTGCAATACCCTAAATGTGACCTTCCCCAACATCAGATATAACTTTAACATGACCTCCCAACTTCTGTATTCAATACTCTAACGAATGATGGCCAATGTGCCGAAAACATTTTTTGACCACCCTATCCACCTGCGATGCCACTTGCAAATAAATATGCACCTGCATTGCTAGATCCCTCTGCTCAACAAACACTCCCCAAAGCACTACCATTCACTGTGTAGGTCCTGCCCATGTTATCATTCCCAAAATGCAATACCTCGCATTTCTCTGTATTAAATTCCACCAACCATTCCTCAGCTCACCAGGCCAACCGATCAAGATCCTGCTGCAATTCTCTTATATCAAACGCCACGGCAGGCAAGAGGAGAAATGTAGACACAAGGAACAGCAGGCTCTGGTTTACAAAAAAAGACACAAAGTGCTGGAATAACTCCACGGATCAGGCTGCATCTCTGGAGAACATGGATCGATAACTTTTTGGGTCGGGATCTTTCTGCAGAATGATTTTAGTCGGGAGAGAAACCTGGAAGAAGGGTTGGGATAGGACACCGTCTAACAAGTGATAGGTGGATACAGACAAGGGTTTTTTTTGTTGGCAGCTGATGGGTAAAATCCAGAGATGAAGGGACAAAAAGAGAAAAGGAATACAGGTCGTGGGAATGGAGGGGTGGGATAGAGGGAGAAATGGGTTCAAATCTAAATGGGGCACTGGGATGAAGAATGGGAAGAAGTGGAGGGGAAGGAGGTGGGTTTTTTTTTTAGCTTATCTAAAATTGGAGAATTCAGTAGTTTAGTACCACAATGTCCTTCCACGCTGCCTGCAGCAACCTGTTCATGACAGATGATTAAAAAAAGTATTTACTTCATTCCAACACAAGCTATCAAGAGCGATCAAAAGAAGAGGCAGATATTCATGTGCAAGGATGTAGACAGCTATTCCCATCTGCTGCAATGAGCTGATATGAAAGCAGGCACTTATCTTAAAGCTTCTTTATCATTGCCGATGACAGCAATGAGTGAAAAACATATATTCCAAAATATAGTTCTTCACATCATTTGTCCACCAGAAACACGTTTCTCATTTCTCCCACAATATTTCTAGACGTGTGCTATTAATCTGCAGGCAGTAGGTGATTGTAACAGCAAAATGGCATTTTCTAGAGTTTACTGTAGAAGATGTTTCTATAGCTGCAGGGGCGGCATGGAGTTGCTGCTTTACAGCGCCAAGGACCCCGGGTTCCATCCTGACTACGGGTGATGTCTGCACGGAGTTTGTTCATACTCCCTATGACCACGTGAGTTTTCTCCGGGCGCTCCGGTTTCCTCCCACACTCCAAAGACGTACAGATTTTGCAGGTTAATTGGCTTTGCTAAAAATTGTAAATTGTCCCTAGTGTGTAGGATGTAGGGGGGGTCGCTGTTCGCCGCGGACTCGGTGAGTCAAAGGGCCTGTTTCCGTGCTGTATCTCTAAACAGTACGTAGACAAAAATGCTGGAGAAACTCAGCGGGTGAGGCAGCATCCAAGGATTGAAGGAAATAGGCAACGTTTCGGGTCGAGACCCTTCTTCAGACCGATGTGAGGGTGGGGGGACAGGAAGAAGAAAGGAAGAGGCAGAGACAGTGGGCTGAGGGAGAGCTGGGAAGGGGAGGAGAAAGCAGGGACTACCTGAAATTGGAAGTCAATGTTCATACCGCTGGGGTGTAAACTGCCCAAGCGAAATATGAGGTGCGGCTCCTCCAATTTACGGTGGGCCTCACTCTGGAGGAGGCCCAGACAGAAAGGTCGGATTAGGAATGGGGGGGGGGGGGGGGGGGAGTTGAAACGCTGAGCCACCGGGAGGTCAGGTTGGTTATTGCGAACCGAGCAGAGGTGTTGGGCGAAGCGATCGCCAAGCCTACGCTTGGTCTCACTGATGTAGAGCAGCTGACATCTAGTGCAGCGGATGCAATAACTGAGGTTGGAGGAGGTGCAGGTGAACCTCTGTCGCATCTGGAAAGACTGCTTGGGTCCTTGAATGGAGTCAAGGGGGGAGGAAAAGCGACAAGTGTAGCATTTCCTGCGGTTGCAAGGGAAAGTGCCAGGAGAGGGGGTGGTTTGGGTATGAAGGGACAAATTGACCAGGGAGGTAGGTGATTGTCAATTCGTTCCTTCCTACCCTTCCTTCCCTAGCAACCGCAGGAAATGCTACACTTGCCTGCTTTATCTCCCCCCTTGACTCCATTCAAGGACCCAAGCAATTTTTCCAGGTGTGGCAGAGGTTCCAAGTCCATTCTAGGAAGAAAACACAAGGAGATGCATGTTTTTTAATTTCAGTTTTAGAGAGACACGGTGAAAATAGGCCCTTCGGCCCACTGTGTCCATGGCGACTAGCCCGTGCTCTAGCTCCATCCTACACACTAGGGACAATTTATGCAGAAGCCACTTCACCTAAAAGCCTGCATGCCTTTGGAGCGTGGGGAGAAACCGGATCACCCGGAGAAAACCCATGCAGTCACAGGGAGAATGTACAAACTCCGTACAGACAGCACCAGTCGTCAGGATCAAACCCAGTTCTCTGGCGCTTGAAAGCAGCAACTCCACCGCTGAGCAACTGTGTCACCCAAAATGCTGGCTTACAAAGTAAAACAAAGTGCTGGAGTAACTCAGCGGGTCAGGCAGTATTTCTGGATCTCATTCAACTGTTCTGATGAGTCTAAAAGGCACGTACAGGCCAGAATGAGTCCAGATGGCAAATGTCCATCCCTGAAGGACATCAATGACCTAAATAGGCTTTTATAATAAAATCAGTGCTTTGTGCCAATTGTTAATGAGATTAGCCTTTTCTTAGAAAAAAATCCAGATTTATTCAGACTTGAATTTAAATTCCCCAGGTGCTGCAGTGAGATTTGAACTTGTGCCTCTAAATCAGCAATGCAGAACACATGCTATTAGTCCAATACCTTAATTAAGAGTCAAGAGTGTTTAATTGTCATATGTACCAAAATGGAACAATTACATTATTAAATGCAGTAACAAAAGAAATAAATTCAATAAATGAAAATAACAATATTAGTGCACTAATCGGTACTGACGTTAGAGGTAAAAGCGTGGAAACATGCGTTTCGGCCCACTGAGACCACGCCGACCAGCGATCTCCCAGTACACTAGCACTATCCTACACACTAGGGACAATAGTTTTTACAACTTACAGAAGCCAATTAGTCTACAGACCTGTGGAATGTGGGATAAAATTGGAGCACCCGGAGAAAGCTCACGTGGTCACAGGGAGAACGTAGAAAGTCCGTACAGAAGGCACCCATGGTCAGGATCGAACCGGGGTCTCGGGCGCTGTAAGGCAGCAACTCTACAACTGTGCCACCGTGCTGTACTGTACAGGATGCTAAGACTTGAAACTGAAGGCATGAGAGAACACGGCTTCGATGGGCTGAATAGGCTTTCCTCATCATCACAATGCAATATGGAACTCGCCCGCTAATCTGATGTGAATAAAGAAACAGTAGAATATTGTTGAAACTGGGCAGAGGTAGAGTTGCTGCCTTGCAGCACCGGAGACTCGGGTTTGATCCTGACTACGGGTGCTGTCTGTACAGAGTTTGTACATACTCCCCGTGCCCACGTGGGTTTTCTCCGAGATCTTCGGTTTCATCCCACACTCCAAAGACGTACAGGTTTGTAGGTTACTTGGCTTGGTGTAAGTGTAAATTGTTCCTGCGTGAGTGTAGGATAATGTTAATGTGCAAGATCGCTGATCAGTGCAGACTCGGTGGGCAGAAGGGCCTGTTTCCACGCTGTACCTCTAAACGAAACTACACTAAATTAAAACGCTGCCTTGTCTAAAACTGGCAAAGGGCCTGATTGTAAAAAATGGCATCTCCCTCAAGACTCAGAGTAGCATGTCTTGCTCTGTGCTGTGCCCGGCACAAAATTAATTTCCACAATCTTAATGACTACATTAAATGGAAAGATAATAACTTGAGGGCCTGAGACTCCGATCACAATGAACTGAATTAGTTCCAGAAGTGCATTCAAGGCGACCCAACTTTCTGATTTGAAATCCTAAACTTACACATTAAAGATAAGATGGGTCTCATTTGAACCCACGCCATTTACACTGTTTCACATTACCGTATGGATTTACTGAAAAAATCAAATTCTAATAATTAATCCATGTATTCCTGTAGGATTTCTTGCAGTAGTCAGTTTCAAATACATTTTAAACATGTAAGGCAGGCTATTAAAAAAAAAAACATGACTTTAAAAATGTTTCAATGTCAGAATCTACCAGTTTATTGAATAAACATTTAAGTTCAAGCTTTGTCGACTACTTACTGATTGACATGATCACTGACTAACGTGCTAGAATATAGATATTTACCAATAAGACACAAATGTTAAAGCTGGGAAAATCTGAATTAACCGTCTCTTTCCATTCCAATACAGAATTCCACCATGTTATGGTCACTAGGTAGACAAAAATGCTGGAGAAACTCAGCGGGTGCAGCAGCATCTATGTAGCGAAGGAGATAGACAACATTTCGGGCCGAAACCCTTTATGGTCACTGTTGCCCAAGGGGCTTTGCACAACAAGATTGCTAACTAATCCTTCCTCATTACACAATACCCAGTCACAATACCCAGCCTGCCCTCCAGCTGGTTCTTCTACATATTGGTTTATAAAACTATCCTGTATATATTCCAGGAAATCCTCCTCCTCAGTGCTGTTACCAATTTGGTTGGCCTAATCTACATGTCACCCATGATAACTGCATGGTAGGGAAAAGTTTTTTTGCATGCAATCGAAATAGATCACATAATACTATACATACTGTAAATACAAGCAAGTTAAACTCAAGGGTGGCACTGTGGCGCAGCGGTAGAGTCGCTGCCTTATAGTGCCAGAGACCCGAGTTTGATCACAACGATGGGTGCTGTCTGTATGGAGTTTGTATGTTCCCCCTGTGACCGCATGGGTTTTCTCTGGGTGCTCCGGTTGCCTCCCACAATCCAAAGACATACAGATTTGTAGGTTAATTGGTTTTGGTAAAATTGTAAATTGCCCCTAGTGTGTAGGATGGTGCTAGTGTACAGGTGATCGCTGGTCGGCTCGGACTTAGTGGGCTGAAGGGCCCGTTTCTGCACAAAATCTCTAAAGTCTAACTGCAATAGAGATCAAAGGGGAAGATGCAGAGTGCAGAATATAATTTTCAGCATCGTAACACACTGGTTTCTTAGACAAAGTCCAATGTCCGCAAATTGTGTAGAGGTCTATATTCTATATTGTAAACTGGTCCCACGTCTGAAGGAGTGCATTTTCAAAGCTTTCGTATCTTCCACCAGGCAGAAGAATGTATGTTGATGAATTCCCAATCATTCCTGCCCCTCCATCTTATTACACATTGGTCTGCAGTGGTTAGGTAATAAGTGATTCTTTCAATGTAGAACATTCTTTGACATACACTCCGAACATTTCCTAAATTAGTCATTTGCATAGCAAACTCATTACCAAACTGAAGGCGATACAAAGCAATCCCTGCCAAGCACTGCCTCAATCCTTGAATTCAACACACTTCAACATAGTCTAACCTCTCTGTAACTACATGAAAAAAACATTGATAATGTTAACCGACGCTTAGATCTGTAATCATCACAGATTCCTGCAAGTGTAATGTAAAGGAAGAATACAATCGCCGTGCAGCAACTTGTCAAATGATTTAACGCGACACTGCCGCCGTTCCACTTGCGGGCAGTAACTTCACCATCAACACGCCCATGATCGTGACTGGCAGTGTGCCTTCAAAACCCATTACGTACAGATGGTGAAACATTTGTTTTCAAGCCAAACTTTAATTCAGTCTGTAATCAAAACGCAACATATTTCAGTTTGGATTCTTTTTTTTCCCCAGGTAACCCTTAGCTGTGCCGTATATAGTAAGTGTATAGATGTCTACTTAGGAGGTCATGGTTTAGTCTAGTTTATTATTGTCATGTGTACCGAGTTACAGTTTTGTTGCATGCTCTCCAGTCAGCGAAAAGAATATGTATGATTACAATCAAGCTGCCCATGGTCTCCAGATACAGGATAAAGAGAGGGCAATAAGGTAAAGTCCAGTAAAGTCTGATTAAAGATAGTCCAGGGGTCTCCAATGATGCAGATGGTAGCTCAGGGCATTTTCTAGTTGGTGATAGAATGGTTCAGTTGCCTGATAACAGCTGGGAAGAAGTTGTGAAGTTTTGAAATAGTAAATTGGATCATTACTTTGTTTTTACTGACAATATGGTTAAATGTCAGAGGCCGAGTGTGACAATGGGCCTTCATGGCCAAGCTAAGGTTAATTAAAAATGTGGACATGGAAGGTACAAGATGGCGCCTAAAACATGGCAACTCTTGTGGTTACTCAGAGCGGTCTACACTCTCATGCTTAGTATGATTATGCCGAATGTAATAGCAAGATTGTCACTGAACTGCATGTAAAAATATAATTTCATTGTGCTTATATACACACATGACAACAAGGTACCATTGAAGTATCGAATATCGTATGGCAAGTAGACTACTTCAGAAACTATCTCTGTACAAGTGTCTGTTTTTGAATATTTCATGTAGTGTGTATATTTGTCAACAGAGCAATCGGAAAACATGATATCCAACTCAGAGACTTGTGCTCTATACACCCAGTTTCTGGCCATTTTAATTCCCCTTCCCATTCCCTTGTCACCCCTTCTGTCTTGAGTCTCCTCATTACTAGAGTTCCTCCATTACTGCAAACTGGAGGAACAGTTTTTGTCTCCATTTCATCTCTAGTCTTTGTCACTCACTCCACCAGTCTGCCAATCAAACCCCACCTTCTCTCACCCGTATCCACCTATCACTCGGCAGATGGAATCTTGAGCAAAAACACAAAGTGCTGGAGTAACTCAGCGGGTCAGGCAGCATCTATAGAGGACATGGATTTGAGTAGTTTATTGTCACGTGTACCTAGGTACAGTGAAAAGCCTTTGTTGCGTGCTAGCCAGTCACCGGAAAGAGAGTGTACAGATGCAGGATACAGGGAATAACGTGAATAATCTTTAGTGCAAAATAGAGCCAGGTAAGTCTGAACAAAGATAGCCCAATAGTCTGCAATGAGGTAGATAGTAGTTCAGGACTGTTAGCATGCTGCCCGATTGCATCATGGCTTGGTTCGGCAACTTGAGCGTCCAGGAGCGGAAGAGGCTGCAAAAAGTTGTAAACACTGCCCAGTCCATCATCAGCTCTGACCTTCCTACCATCGAGGGGATCTATCGCAGTCGCTGCCTCAAAAAGGCTGCCAGCATCATCATGAGTGTGTGGCCACACCACCCTGGCCACACAATCATCTCTCCGCTGCCATCAGGTGGAAGGTACAGGAGTCTGAAATCTACAGCATCCAGATTCAGGAATAGCTTCTTCCCCAAAGCCATCAGACGATTAAACACAACTTCAAACAAACTCTGAACTATAACAGCCTATTGCACTTTATCTGTTTATTTATGTATGTATAGCTATATATTCTATGGTATATGGTCACACTGATCTGATCTGTATTTATGCCTAAAGTATTCTGTTGTGCAGCAGCAAAGCAAGAATTTCATTGTCCTATCTGGGACACATGACAATAAACTTTCTTGACGACTTGGTTGTGGTAGGATGATTCAGTTGCCTGATAACAGTTGGGAAGAAACTGTCCCTGAATCTGAAGGTGTGGGTTTTCACACTTCTACACCTTTTGTTCTGTGGGAGAGGGGAGAAGAGGGAGTGGCCAGTGTGCGACTCATCCTTGATTATGCTGGTGGTCTTGCCGAGGCAGCGTGAGGTATAAATGGAGTCAAAGGAAGGGAGGTTGGTTTGGGTGATGGTCTGGGCTGCGTCCACAATTTGCTGCAAAGATCTTGGGGTCTTGCTGATAGATGCATTTTGGGTCAGGAACCTTCTTCAAACTGAACATACATACCGGAGGATAGTCACAAAGATAAACTGATAGGGGCCCATCAAACAAAATAAGGCAAAGAACATTTCTTGTTATGTGTGCTAACTCCCTAACAGAAAAAGCTAGTCTCTCGAGCCTGTTCAATATTCAACAATACAATGAACACAGAGAGAACAATTGGATATATTTAGCAATTCACAAAAGGTTTTTCTACCAATATTATATAAATCGCATGTTCACTATCAATCTGCCTGAGGATATCAGAAACTCTAAAACAGAATGAATAAATGATCCAAAAATGATTGGGTGGGAAGGAACTGCAGATGCTGGTTTAAGCCAAAGACTGACACAATAAGGTGGAGTACCTCAGCGGGTCAGACAACATCTCTGGAGAAAAGGAATAGGTGACGTTTTGGGTCGAGACCCTTTTTCAGACTTGGGTCAATTTTAAAATGGTTTTTGAGAAAAATGCACAGACGCCAGTTGCAATTAATTCAATGGGAATCAAAACATTCAAGTTCCTTGAAAAGGCATCTGCACATCAACTTCACCTTTAGAATGCCATTTTGAATTCTACTCCAATATGTCTCAGTGTTCCACACGTCACTCCTAGTCCTTCAATCAAGAGTGATTCTGTTAATTCCATGGACACCAATTTCATTCACTCTCGCCAAGCTTCAGGTTAATTGGTCACGTTTGTTTAGGGTTTTGACGTCAGGTTGTTGGCAATGAATCCGGGAGATTGAGACACAAATCGGTTGTAGGCTGGAATGGAGGTGACTCAGGAATCTCCACTCTCTCCCTCTTTTACCGTCTCCCTCTCCTCCTCCTCCCCCCCCCTTCTGTCCTCCCCCTCCCTCTCCGCCTTCCGCCCTCCCTCTCTTTCTCTCTCCTCTTCTCCCCTCCCTCCCTCCCATCCCTATCCCCACTTCCTCCTCTCTCTCTCTCCTCCCCCTCTTTCTCCCCTCCCTCTCCAGTCATGATCTGTTTGAATGGTTGTAAATCAGGAGCCTGCACTCTCTCTTTTCCCCTCTCCTCTCCCTCCCCTTTCCTTCTCCCCCCTCTACCTCTCCTCCTTTGTGGGTGCTTAAGGACTTTTAAGGACTTTCAGCCTCATATTTTCCCAAGATTCACTGAGCAGTTTGGCTGAGCTGTTGAAATTCACAATTGCCCTCCATTTGCCTGAAGTGTCCATTTGCCCATGGAACCAGGGCCAAGGGGAAGGTCCATTTCAGCTTTTTACCCAGTGCCTTCCTGCATGCATTATTTATGAAGAGTGCGGTCTTGCCAATGCACCTACTCATTAAACCAGTCAGCTAGAGGGGACCCTCTTTATCTGCCTCTCTCTCTCACTGTCCGGAGATTTCACCAAGCAGGCAAGACTGGGTCTAACAAGGGCGCATGTTCATGCTCACTTGTACGTTCAGCCATCAACTGCAGGAACAGTGTTTGCTGACACTTGGTGACACGCTGCTGAAAGCAATGTGCACCAGTCACAACTCACACCCCAGCAGCTTGCAAACACAAAGTGGCTGCTTCAAAATCTTCTCCCCTGAGCTTTGTTAGACCGCAAAATGCAAGCCACGAAAAAAAAAAACAATCTGATCGGCTTGAGTTTGACGACCTTTGATCAGATCTTGCGGAACAGATATAGGTTTCACTCAGAACACAGGTTGAGAATGGATGGCATTGCTATTTATTCATTCCACACAGTATCAAACTGATCGGCATTATAAGCCACAGGACCCTCATCAACAATAGGGAAAGGATAACGAGGGCAGATAACTAGTAAATGGGGATGTGGATTGTGCTAATGTGGCCACAAATAGCTGGAGTAACTCAGCGGGTCAGGCAGTATTCCTGGAGGAAAGGAATAGGTGACGTTAGGGAAAATAAGGGAAAATAGAGATATGAAAGGATACAAAAGAAAGACCTGCGAAAGGACAGATCAAAGCCAGCAACGATGATCAAGGAAAGGTGGAGCCCACAATGGTCCATTGTTGGCTGTGGAGAAGGTGAAAACAAGTGAGACAAACAGTGAAACTAAGCAGGACGACAGCGAATCTAGTACGCCGACTAGGGTGGAGGAGGGAGTGAAGGGATGCAAGGGTTACTTGATGTTAGAGAAATTAATATTCATACTGAATCCACACCCTCCAGCGATTACTCCATACACTAACACTGGGGACAAATTTACAATTTTACTGAAGACAATTAACCTGTTCATCTTTGGAGCGTGGGAAGAAACTGGAGCACCCGGAGATAAACCACGCAGTCACACAGTGAACGTACAAACTCCACACAAACAGCACCCGTGGTCAGGATCGACACCGGGTCTCTGGTTGTGTAAGGCAAAACTCCACCGTAGCGCCGCCCTTAGTGTTAATCAAGTTTCTGTATCATCTGAGAATATAAAAACTGAACCAAAGTTGCGCTTGGTAGATCAGGTTTAGCTGACCCCCATGTGTGCACTAGTTTTAATAAATCGTTTGTTCTTTCAAACACAATCTGGCCGTGGTCTTTCCAGGAGGCTCCAACAGGGGGTCAACAGGTTGTTTTCCAATGACATTTGGCCGGCCATATGCAAGGAATCAAAATATCTTCTGGTAAACCAGGATAACATTCCAAGTTTATTTGAGATGCTCCTATCGTACGGTCAATGCTTTGACAATGGCAAATGGACAATTATAATGACACACAGAACTGCAGATTATACCAAAGTTATAGACACAAAGTGCTGGAGTAACTCAGCGGGTCTGGCAGCATCTCCGGAGAGAAAGGCTGGGTGATGTCCATGGTCAGGAAACCTCTTCTTCAGTCCCAACACGAAACGTCACCCATCCTTTTTCTCCAGAGATGCTGCCTGACCCGTTGAGTTACTCCAGCACTTTGTGTCGGTCAATGGACAGTTATACTTTTTTAATGCAAACTTTTGCCACAATATAGATTCCAATCAGCCCAGTAAAGTGTATTATTTGTGCTGCTACGGCCACTTCTTTGTGTAATTCTAATGCCAATTTGTGTTGGATTGGAACATAAAACAGTACAGCACCGGAACAGGCCTTTTGGCCAACAATGTCTATGCCGAACAAAATGCCAAGACCAACTCTTATCTGACGACACATAATCCATATCCCTTCATTCTCTACACATCCATGTGCCTATCCAGAAGTCTCTCGTCAATTCCACAATCGAATTCTGACCTCAGGTGAGACTTTTGTGGAGTTTGCACATTCTCCCTGTGACCACGTGGGGTTCCTCCAGGTGCTCTGGTTTCCCCCCACATCCCAAAAACGTGCAGCATTTTTGGTTAATTAGCTTTGACAATTATCCGTGGATAGTTGAGAAAGTGGGGTAACATCGTACTAGTGTGAATGGGTGATCGATGCTTGGCATGGAAGGGCCTGTTTCCATGTTGTATCCCGGTATATAAAATAGACTGCCAAGTTCATAAGGTTCATTTATTGCCACATACACCAGTTGGTGTAGTGAAATTTCACTGGCCAGGCCAGTCATACAATTTAAAAAAGCAACAGACTCAAAAAACACATTTTAACATAAACATCCATCACAGTGACTCCTTCACATTCCTCACTGTGATGGAAGGAGAAAATAAAGTTCAAGTCCTTCCCTTGTTGTTCGTCCTTGTTCGGGGGGCCTCGAGCCCCACGTTGATGGGAGGGTCTTGACTACCGTAGCCGGGGGCATTCGGGCCCTCGGCGACGAGGCGTTCAGCTCCTGCATCAGGGGGATGTCAGCTCCGCCGTGCCGGGCGATCAAACCTCGCATCAGGGCTGGACGAACCTTCTGCGGCATTGGAGCTCCCGACTAGCCTCTCCCATGACTGTGAGCCCTTGATGGTAAATCCGGAGGCCGCGGTGGGAGCGATCCCAGGCAAGGGATCCACTCCAATGGTAAGTCCGCGCCCCGCGGTGGGGCTCACGACAGTCCGAGGCGGGTTTTCAACTCCATCGATGGTAGGACGCAGAGCCCGGAGAATCTGATCCGAAACTTGATCACCTCTCCGGGAAGGTAAGAAACTGAAAAAAAAAGTTTCCCCCTCCCCCCATCCCACATACAACAAACATTAGAACATTAAACAAACTTTAAACAAACGCTAGAAATAACTAAAAGGATAAAAAAACCGAACAGACTGCCGGAAGGGCTGCCATCTCCTCCCTCCGGCAACCCCTTCAAGTGGCAATGGAATAAAAAATGCCGTGAACATTTTTGCCAAAAACCTATGCTCCACTTATTTTAAAAAGAGAAACATATCACAGGCTATTTTCCCGCCCATCATGTTTCTGATTTTAGGCTCAGCATAAACCAAGTGCCTCTGGCTGTCTGCAGCCTCCCACTGTTATGGAAACATCCACTCCATTCTTCAGAGAAGAGCCAAGAATAAAATAATCCTATTCCACCTCGTCTACAAAGTGTCTCTTTACACTTGCAGCTGACAGCTCGGACCAAGGGCAGGAAGCGATTGATACACGACCCTTTGGGCTCAAGCTTAACCTGCCGAACCACGAGGGGCCCAGATTCAGAAGAATACTTAAAATAAGGGCAGCCTATAGGCCTACCCCGTCTTAATCTGTGCCACTTCACGTGTGAGTGCACAGCCCACAAGATCTCACTGTAAACATCTAGATGTCACCTTGAGGACCTGTTAAGCAATTTGAATTGCATAGAAAGGAACTGCAGCTGCTGGTTTACACCGAAGGTGGACACAAAATGCTGGAACAACTCAGTGGGACAGGCAGCATCAGAGTTAGAGGAATTTCAATTCATGGGCTGAATGGATAAACAAGGGTGGTCTTCCCATTGGGACAACCCTTTCAGGCTCTGGTTCAGGGCAGAAAGAGTTCCAGAAGTCAGGGTTGGAAATTTCAAGGGCCTGTCCCACTTTCACGACCTAATTCACAACCTTTTTTACTCGTGGACAATTTTCATCATGTTGAAAAAACGCCCCGACCAACTTGATGCCACCAGTACCTACGACTAGCATCACGACCTGCTACAACCTACCTAAGACCTCCTACGACCTCGTGACGACCATGCTGCGAGTACGAGTCAAGGGCAAACTCGGCAGAGGTCGTGAATTAGGTTGTGAAAGTGGGACAGGCCCTTTATTTTCAGGTTTTCTACAGACTGTGAGGTGGCGAGTTCGAGGCATCGTAAATAAGCCTTGAGATTGCCATCCACCAGGCTTCCTCCACTATTTTCTCTGGAATGGTAATGCTGAGCGTTTTGGACCCACCAGGCCCAAACCCCTCACCCTACCCGCGATCAACGTCGGAACCAATCCTTCCCCATCGGGCAGGAGGTACAGAAGCCTCTACTACCAAGCCACCAGGTACCAACAACTGTTAGATTCTTAAACCAACCTGCACACCCCTGTACCCATTCCTTCGTTGTCACCTCGTCCACAGCCAACAATGGACCATTGTGGGTGCCATCATTCCTCAGTCTAATTTGTTCTGTACCTTTTCACACCTCTAGCTTCTGTCTCCCCGGACTCTCAGTCTGAAGAAGGGCCTCGACCCACAACGTCAACTGTTCATTCTCTCCAGAGATGCTGCCTGACCTGCTGAGTCACTCCAGAATTCTGTGTCTATCTTCCAGCATATCTGTGATTCTACCTCAATTGCCATTTGGCCCATCGCTTGCACTAGCGTGGACTTTCCCCCTCCCCCCCCACAAATTGTGTGTTGCACTATTATCCTGTTTTTTACAGTCTTCCTTTTTTTTGGGAAAGTTTAATATGTATGCAAGTTGATTTTTGTGTGCTTGTATGAGTGCATGTGCCCATGACGCTGCTGCGGCAAGCAAGGTTATCATTGTACCTGCTGCACCTCAACGTTCTAGTGCATGTGACAATAAACTAGTGTTGACTTGATCTGACTGTAGGTTCATCAAATCACCATTCAAGGATACTTTATTGTCGAGTGTACCTAGGTGCAGTGAAATGCTTTCCATACAGTCCAGTAAAATCAGACAGCACACCACACTCATTGAGGTTGTACACAAGAGTCGCCACGTTCCTGGTGCCGACAAAGTTAAAGTTCACTGAACAGGTCCTATCTTCTGCCCGCCACCACACATGGCATCAGGTTGACCCTGCCGTCAACCCCCCGTTTATTCTCGACGGCCCACCACTGGGTCCCCATCTCTCTCTCAGTGGGGCCCCGCCTGGCTCTCAGTGCCCCTCCTCGCTCTCGGCAGCAATGGTCCCCCTATGCTATTGACGGTTCGCCTCTCTGCCTCAGAGGGCTGTGGAGGCAGGTTCGCTGGATGCTTTCAAGTGGGAGCTAGATAGGGCTGTTAAAGATAGCGGAGTCAAGGGATATGGGGAGAAGGCAGGAACGGGGTACTGATGGGGGATGATCAGCCATGATCACATTGAATGGCAGTGCTGGCTCGAAGAGCCGAATGGCCTATTCCTGCACCTATTGTCTACTGTCTATTGCCTCAGCCTCGCCGATCCCACCAAAACTCTCAGCAGTTACACTCGCGTCCCCCCTCCCCTCCCGAGCCCCCCCCCCTCACAGCGGTGCAGGTCCCGTACACTACGCTGGCTCGGCACTGAGTGAGGAGTCCATGGCGGGTGAGCCGGGCCCACCACATAGGTCCTCCGTCCTCGGTGTGCGAGTCCTCAGTCCGCTGGTGGGCTTGGCCTCGGCTTTTCGGGATATTCCCAGCGTGTGGGGATCTCCGCTCCCTACCTTTGACTCCACGATACATTCTGTTATCAGATTCACCATCCACTGCAGTCTGGCCAATCTGGTCAAGAATCTGAAAATACTTAAGGTTGCACAGTGGTGCAGCTGATAGTGCTGTTTCCTCCCAGCACCAGAGAAACATAGAAACATAGAAAATAGGTGCAGGAGTAGGCCATTCGGCCCTTCGAGCCTGCACCGCCATTCAATATGATCATGGCTGATCATCCAACTCAGTATCCCGTACCTGCCTTCTCTCCATACCCTCTGATCCCCTTAGCCACAAGGGCCACATCTAACTCCCTCTTAAATATGGCCAAGGAACTGGCCTCAACTACCCTCTGTGGCAGAGAGTTCCAGAGATTCACCACTCTCGGTGTGAAAAAAGTTCTTCTCATCTCGGTTTTAAAGGATTTCCCCCTTATCCTTAAGCTGTGACCCCTTGTCCTGGACTTCCCTAACATCGGGAACAATCTTCCTGCATCTAGCCTGTCCAACCCCTTAAGAATGTTGTAAGTTTCTATAAGATCCCCTCTCAATCTTCTAAATTCTAGAAAGTATAAACCAAGTCTATCCAGTCTTTCTTCATAAGACAGTCCTGCCATCCCACGAATCAGACTGGTGAACCGTCTCTGCACTCCCTCCAGAGCCATGGGTTCGATCCCGACTACGGGTGTGGTGTTTGCATGTTCTCCCTGCGACCGTGAGGGTTTTGTCCGGGTGCTCCGGTTTCCTCCCACATTCCATAATTTGCACAATAAATGTATTTCTAATTTTTTTAAAATATAGGGCAACTTCACTTATCCAAAACATTTTTCACAATTCATATTTTTCCCTTATTTGCCTAAAGAGCAGACTATTCAGATGTTCCGAAATGAGATTGTAATTGTACCTTCCTTTTGCCTATAAATTTCAAGTCTTCCATTTACTGCCGAGAGTTAAAATCCAAAGTAATCCCATTTCTTCCCACCTTATCCGTAATCAAATTTGTGTCCAAACTTTAATTCCAATGTCTGCAGCATATTGAAGGGATATGTGGAATCACATTAATCTGGGTGATATACGAATATAGCCTCACGTTATATTTTAAAAAAAATCAACTTCATGCCCTCAATGCAATTGAGACAATCAGCTTCCTTTTTAACACTTGATTGCTGCTGTGAGAAAAAATACCTCACCATTTTCCATTGAAAATTTGGAAAGAATGCTCCCAACCGCACTGAATAGACACTTATGGGGAACTAATGGTTGGGGAACTAATAGCAAATGGTTTGAAAGGCTGGACACTGATAAGGTTCTGAATTGTAAAAGGAATGAGTGAATTTAAGATATTCAACAGAAGATATTCCTTAATAGGCCAAAATCTTGTTTGACAAATGAGAAAAATAAAGAAAATTGAAACTCTATGCTGGTGAAGGTACAACAAAGGTACGTGGTACAACAAGGGTGGCACAGTGGCGCAGCGGTAGAGTTGCTGCCTTACAGCGCCAGAGACCGGGGTTCTGGCCACGGGTGCTATCTGTGCACCCCGTCCCCGTCCCCATGTTGGTTTTCCCCGGGAGCTCCAATTTCCTCCCACACTCCAAAGACGTACAGATTTGTAGGCTAATTGGCCTTGGTGAAAAATTGTAAGTTGCCCCTAGCATGTACGATAGTGTTAGTGTAGGGGGAATCGCTGGTCGGCGTGGACTCGGTGGGCCGAAGAGCCGATTTCCGTGACAAATCTCGATATTAAACTAAACAATGTAAGCATGGAATTAAAATGATTCATAGAAAATGCATCATTTTCAACAGACAGATTTTTTAGTGAAGCCAAGAAATAAGTGCAAGTGCCAGCATAAATTGCCAGAAATGATGAACTTGGACACAGACCATGCGAGGGCTCTACAAAAATCACTTTCCAAATACTGGCCCAGCAACAGGGAACACAATGAGTTGATGAATAGGACTGCTATGTGTGCCAGCACAAACCAGATGGGCTGAAATGGCTCCTGCCACACTATCAGGAAATATGTGGGAAATCTGGAACTTGCTGGTGAAGCTGTAGGTTCTGATCTGAAACTGGACTTCAGTCCATGCAGAAGTACAAGATTGTCTTTGGCAGCTGGTATAGCTTTGGGCAAGGATTTTTGTTGGCTGTCAAAGCTTCCACAGGAGCTTTGTAGAACAAGGGCCACAAGAGGTCCCATCACTACTCAAGCTGTGCCTCGGGAGTCCATCGCTTCAGGTCAACAGATAAGATAACTACGGACACTGGGGAAGACATAATAGGAAGTAGCAATGCTCATCCCTGCCAGCTAATTATCCAAATCCATTCTGTTGTGATGCAAATGCACACATTCACATGAGCATGGACCAGAGCCTAAACACAGACCTCAAGTGTAAATTGGAGAAGGCTTGAAGAAGCATTACTGAGACTTAAGCCTCAAATTCAACCAGAAACGTTTAAGCAGCTTATGCCTTATCAGTTTATGAAGTGGGAAATGCACAAATGAGATAAAGCAAACACTTTGCTTCAAACATCTCCAAGATTAGCAAAGAGGGTGAAATAGAACAGAAAAATATCTTTTACCTGTGCAATAATTCAGCAAGCAAGGTACTGAAGTCAAATGGCAGGAAAGTAATTTAAGATATGATTGAAAACCACAACAGGTTGCTTTCTGGAATAATTACTAGTTACTACTAGTTAATATTAATGTACTATTATAATAACTAGTTAATAGTAACATGTTTAATATTAACTAGTTAATAGTTACCATTCTGTTCACAAAGGATGGCGGCCATTTGAGTCCAGCCTTCAATGGATTTAGTTGGTCAGATGTAGGTGCCAAACAGGGGTCCTACTGCAGTTCCCAGCATTTATGGGCCGTTGCTCAGAAGGGCCATTATATTACCTTCTTCAGTCTGAAGAAGGGTCCCAATCTGAAACGTCACCTATCCATGTTCTCCAGACATGCTGCCCGACCCGCTGAGTTACTCCAGCACTATGGGTCCTTTTGTCATCACCATGGTAACTGGCAATGGCCTGCAATGGTCTTTGAAGCAACATTTCACACAACGAAACATCTTTAGACTGTTTAACAAAATGTTGTACAAGACAGAGGACATTAAAATACAAGAAGTGATCCATTGATCAAGTGTGAGAAATGGGCATTTTGTTAAAAAATGATTGAGTATCCAACTTGCCCTTGAGGGGACAGAGGGAAGCTGGTGATGGCAGAGGCAAGAACAAGGGCTGGTAAGAGAGTTGACCATAGTCTCACCTTCCGCTCTGCCAGGGTCGGCTATGGGAGGAGCACCCCCCGGGCACAGAAGCAGAAAGTGGCCAGACAAGGAGGAGGACGACTGTTCGCTGGACGGTCCGGACAGAAGTGATAGTCACTATAAACATGTCTCTGGTGCTGTACTGCAGTAACTCTACCGCTGTGCCACTGTGCTGCCCTCAATCCTTAACTCTAACTAACCCAGCTTCCAGCTTGAAACCAAAGCTAGACACAAAAAGCTGGTGTAACTCAGCGGGACAGGCAACATCTATGGAGAGAAGGAATGTGTGACGTTTTGGGTCGAGACACTTCTTCAGACACATTCCTTGCTGATGCTGCCTGTCCCATTGAGTTATTCCAGCATTTTGTGTCTACCTTCGATTTCCTACACATTGAAAGTAAAGCTATTAACTCCCGAGGAACTGATACAGATGCTTCCCGATTTACGATGCTTCGACTTATGATATTTCGACTTTACGATGGTGCAAATGATCGGCAACAGCAGCGAACCGCAGCTCACTTCCGGCCACGCGATCAAATTATATTAAATGCATTTTCCGCTTCCGATATTTTCAATTTACGATGGAACTTAACCCCATCGTAGATCAAGGAGCAGCTGTCTTGGTTTTATTCACATCAGTGCATGTCAGATTGGTTTATATGAATTACTGTTAAAATATATTTTCTTCATTTATGGATAGGACAGGTTTAGTGGGATATGGACCAAACGCAGGCAGGTGGGACTAGTGTAGATGGGACATGTTGGTCGGTGTGGGCAAGTTGAGTCGAAGGGTTTGTTTCCACACTGTATGACTATGATTAAATAACAACTGGAGGGAACGAGGTTGGTTCTTTAAGTAAAACTGAAGGATGTAAAAACTACATTCACGAAGTGTTAATGGGTCTCCCATTCTCAAAGGGAGCCATCAGATTTCTACAGGAAATTTCTCTCCTTGTACCTCACAAATACCTACACCACACAATGCCAAGTGCAATCCCTCTGAAGTCATCAAAAGGCTTGAATATCCTTACTATCATTCCATAATTGATTCTGGAGGCCATGAACTAACGTCACTGGAGTGGCTCTCAAGAGAAGTGAAGAGTTGTGAAGAGTTGTTCCATTTGGTTGGGACTCCATTTCATCCGACAATCATTGGCTCAAGCCAAAATAGGATGAACAACAAACTCATCCAGGCTCAAGAAATGACATTATTCCAGAATGTTGGGAAAGTTCTCCCTCTTTTTGATAAGAACATGCCAGACTTCAGAATAAATTCCATTCCCAAACACAACTGTTTTTAGATTAGTTTAGTTACAGCGTGCAAACAGGCTCTTCGGCCTACCGAGTCCACACCAGCCTGCGATCCCCGCGCACTAACGGTATCCTACACCCACTAGGGACAATTTACAATTATACCAAGCCAATTAACCTACAAACCTGTACGTCTTTGGAATGTGGGAAGAAACCGGAGAAAACCCACGCAGATCACGGGGAGAATGATCAAACACCATGCAGATGGCACCTGCAGTCAGGATCAAACTCGTGTCTCTAGCGCTGTAAGGCAGCAACTCTACCGCTGCGCTACTGTGCCGCCCTATTCTAGATTTAGAAACAAGGAACTGCAGATGTCACCATTTCATATTCCCCAGATGCTGGCTGGTTTACAAATAAAAGACAACTTGCTGGAGTTACCCAGCGGGTCAGGCAACATCTCTGCAAAACGTGGACAGGTGACACTTTGTGTCGGGAAGAAATCACCTCTCCTCCAGAGATGCTCCCTGAGCAGCTCCAGCACTTGGCGTCTTCTTCTTCTATTCTTGATTTACTTTAACTAACATAAATTGAAGGATGGTTAGCTCATGAAACGATTCCTTTCCTCTGCAGTTTGATTCAATTTCTAATAACAAAGTGATTGCTTTAGGCTTCAATCAATTCAGGATAGCAGGTTTATAATAACATACATGGAGTACCTTTGAATTGATGTTTTAAAAAAAGCAGAATTACAACCTATGTCTCGGTGAAATATCACTTTTATATCACAGGACAGATTAATTCACGCCTGGAGAATTCTTTTCTATTGGAATTATGAAACCAATCAGTTCTATTTTGCCCAGTAGAATCCATCAGTACCGATCCTGTGAACCTCATTAATTACAATGGCTTAAGTGATGAACTGCTATTTAGGTAAATAAAACCTGGTTGTTATCATTTCTCCAGTTCAGTAAATGTATGGAGACTTTACTCACAATAAAGCAGAACCTCCAGCAGTAGGCATCAAACAACACTTGTTTTTGCACTTGTCCAGGTAAACATTGCCGCCTAGAAACTACTTTGAACTTCAATGAGCATCAACAAAGCATTGATCAAATGCCACACAATTATCACAGCCAACTGATGTGGGAAGAGATAATCAATTATGTCTGCTTATGTCTGACTGGGACAATCACCCCGTTAACTAATGCCCCTGTCCCACTAGGAAACCTGAACGGAAACCTCTGGGGACGTTGTGCCCCACCCAAGGTTTCCGTGCGGTTCCCGGAGGTTTTTGTCAGTCTCCCTACCTGCTTCCACTACCTGCAACCTCTGGCAACCACCTGCAACCTCCAGGAACCGCACGGAAACCTTGGGTAGGGTGCAAAGTCTCCAGAGGTTTCCGTTCAAGTTTCCTAAGTGGGACAGGGGCATTACACTATCCTACACACTGGGACATTTTACAATTTTACCGAAGCCAATTAACCTACAAACCTGTACGTCATTGGAGCGTGGGAGGAAACCGGAGCACCCAGTGCAAACCAACGTGGTCACAGGGAGAACTTACAAACTCCGTACAGACAGCAGCCGTAGTCAGGATCGAATCTGGGTCTCTGGGGTAAATATTACAGCATTTAAATCATGCAGCAACACACAACACCAAGCAGTGAATCTTGATGGCGGAGATTTGACTTTTCACCTCGAGAGCTAAAAGTCTACACGGAGGAAAGAAAAGCCTGTTCCAATAGACAATAGGTGCAGGAGTAGGCCATTCGGCCCTTCAAAGCAGTACCACCATTCAATGTGATCATGGCTGATCATCCACAATCATTACCCCGTTCCTGCCTTCTCCACATATCCCTTGACTCCGTTATCTTCAAGAGCCCTATCTAGCTCACTCTTGAAAGTTTCCAGAGAACCGGCCTCCACCGCCCTCTGAGGCAGAGAATTCCACATACTCACAACTCGCTGTGTGAAAAAGTGTTTCTTCATCTCCGTTCTAAATGGCTTACCCCTTATTCTTAAACAGTGGCCCCTGGTTCTGGACTCCCCCAACATCGGGAACATGTTTCCTGCCTCTAGCGTGTCCAAATAATTTTATATGTTCCAATAAGATCCCCCTCTCATCCTTCTAAATTCCAGAGTATACAAGCCTTCTTTTTACAAGGGAAGAACACTGAGAGAGGAAGTATTTCAGTGTAGCCTTTACTGGGGTTTTTGGCTTTCTGCATCTGTCTACATTGATGGCAATGGATCAGTTCAAGGAGCTCAACTGTGCAGTCTGCAGACCCGAGTAAACAGCAAACTAACAGCTGTCATGCTGGGCGGCACCATGGCGCAACGGTAGAGTTGCTGCCTTACAGTGCTAGGAACCCGGGCTCAATTACCACTAAAGGTGCTGTCTGTACGGAGTTAGCATGTTCTCCCCGTGAGTTTTCTCCAGGTGCTCCAGTGTCCTCCTACATTGCAAAGACATACAGGTTTGTAGGTTAAATCAGCTTTGGTAAAAATTGTACATTGTCCCTGGTGTGTGTGGGATAGAACTAGTGTGTGGGCGATCGCTGTTCAGCCCGGACTGAGTGGGCTGAAGGGCCTGTTTCTGCGCTGCATCTCCAAACTAAATTCATCTGTGGGAACTGATTCCCAGTACAGTCAAGGGCGTGACATAGACTTTCATTTCATTCCTTCTATTACAGTTAAGTGAACATTTTCGATGTAGGACGTAATCAAAAGCAGCAATGACATGTCAGAAGATTAACAAGTCTTCCAGTTCACATGTGAACTGCCCCGGAAATACCAAAGTTCAATACTGCCTCAAGTTACATTTGTGAAGTGCTGTCTTTGCATTTAAATGACAATGTAATTCTGCCTGATTTACAGGAGGGCACCAGCAACTGCGTCATTCACTGCGATTTTCTCAGACGGTGCATATGTGTTATACACTTTACACAGGCAAATCCACGTTTGTACTGTTAAATATCTTGGTTTAGCCTTGCTCGTCTTAACTGGCACAAAGACGCATATAAGACAAAGGAAGGTAATGACTGGTTGCCAGACAATTTAACTCTCCTTCCCATTCCCACACTGACCTTTCTGTTCTGAGCCTTCTCCACTGACAGAGTGAGGCCAAACATAAATTGAAGGAGCAGCTTCTCATATTTCACTTGGGCAACTTACAATCCAGCAGTATGAATTTTTATGTTTCTAACTTCATGTAACCCTTACTTTCCCTCTCTCTCCGTCCTGCCCCCACCCAGGTCGTCGTACTAGTTTCACTGTCTTCCTACTGAGTTTCACCGTTTGTCTCACTCGTTAACACCTTCCCCGCAGCCACCAGAAAGCTCCACCTTTCCTTGATCATCGTTGCCGTGTTTGATTTGTCCTTTTGCATACCTCCATTCATTTTTTCTACATGTCTTTTCACATTTCTCCCCCGATCCTCAGCCCGTTCGCTGAGCTCGGATTCAGCCGCGGGACTGACATTACTTACCATCACCCGGCGGGGTCACAACATACAAAGCCTGGATCGCCTCGGCGCAGGGGGAGAATAAGTAGGGACGAGACAAAGACTTAAGAGTTTCGCCTTCCATCACAGTGAGGAGGTGCCTGGTGAACTCACTGTGGTGGATGTTCATTTGTGTTTATTGTGTGTTTTTGTCATTTTTACTACATGTAGGACTGCAAGGCAACGAAATTTCGTTCAGACCGCAAGGCCTGAATGACAATAAAGGCTACTTTGACTTTGACGAAGGGTCTCGACCCGAAACGCCACCTATTTCTTTGCTCCAGAGATACCGCCTGACCCGCTGAGTTACTCCAGCATTTTGTGTCTGCCTTCATGTTAACAACTGGCCCTGGCCTCATGTTGATCATAATGCACCAACAAAATGTTACGACATTTGCGCCAGACAAGTCCCAGCATATTGTATCATTTATTCAGCTTTGGATCTGTTTTGTCATGTTCTTCTCACTGCACCTGCTCAGGTAAGAAATTTGATGATCTACTTTGTCACTCGTTCTATCCTACATCTTAGCTTTAGTGAGTGCCCAAATCCTTTTCATAGCGGTGGAGTTTAGGTATGAAGCGTGGAAACAGGCCCCAAGCCCGTGGCGACCAGCGTTCAACCCGTACACAGGCAGAAGGCAGGAACGGGGTACTGATTGGGGATGATCAGCCATGATCACATTGAATGGCGGTGCTGGCACGAAGGGCCAAACTGCCTACTCCTGCACCTATTGTCTACACTAACGCCATACGACACACATGGGGAAATTTACAATTGAGAGCAATTAACCGGCAAAACTGCACGTCTTTGGAGTGTGGGAGGAAACCGGAGCATCCGGAGAAAACCCACGCGGCCACAGGGAGAACGTACAAACTCCACCCAAACAGCACCCATGGTCAGGATAAAACCCGGTGTCTGGCACGGTGAGGCCGCAACTCCACCACTGCGCCACTATTCCGCCCTCTCATGACTTGGTGACCATCACGTGGTCCTAGTATTTTTTGGATCGTTTCGCAATGCCCGTTTTGTACGTTGTGGCACAACACATAGATTTGAACATTTTGGTAAAACTATTGTCGCCCTGAAAGATTAGTTCAATCTACTGGAATCAAATGGATTTCTAATGGTGGAATATTGAAGAAAAAGTGCTTAGAGTTTGCACAATAACCTCTCGAGAATACTGCAGGTTGCGGTTGATTTGTAGCCACATGGCTTCTTTCAATCAGCCCCCTCCATTGGCACTTCATTTATCTCCTTGGATCCCTTCAAACTCAGGATCTCAAGCAGGGCAGTCCACACATGTTCTGGCAACCAGAGGCAGTGTTCACTCTTGCTGTTCAACCTCAAGTTGTCATCCATCACAAGTTCCTAAATGTTAGGAGCAGAATTAAGCCATTCGGTCCATCAAGTCCACTCCACCATTCAATCATGGCTGATCTATCTTTCCCACTCAACCCCATTCTCCTGCCTTGCCCCCAGAACCCGACACCCGTACTAATCAAGAATCTGTCAATCTCTGCCTTAAAAAGTACCAATGACTTGGACTCCACAGTTTTCTGTGGCAATGAATTCCACAGATTCACCACCCTGACTAAAGAAATTCCTTCTCATCTCCTTTCTACTAAAGAAATTCCTGATTTTACACACACACACACGTACATATACATATCTACACATACATATATACATACATACACATACATACATGTATATACACACACACGTACACTTAAAGAACAAGAGTGCAATAATACCAATAATAATCTATGGTACACAAAATTGCTGGAGAAACTCAGCGGGTGCAGCAGCATCTATGGAGCGAAGAAAATAGGCGACGTTTCGGGCCGAAACCCTTCTTCAGACTGATGGGGGGTGGGAGGGGAGAAGGAAGGAAAAAGGGGAGGAGGAGGAGCCCGATGGCGGGGGGATGGGAGGAGACAGCTCGAGGGTTAAGGAAGGGGAGGAGACAGCAAGGGCTAGCAAAATTGGGCGAATTCAAGTTCAGAGCTTATTTGAGGTTGTAGTGTTTAATAGCCAGATGGCTGTAGGGAAGCTGTTCCTGAACCTGGACGTTACAGTTTTCAGGCTCCTCTACCTTCTTCTCGATGGCAGGGGTGAAATGAGTGCGTGGCCATGGCTCATCTCCTTTTACTAAAGAAATTCCTCCTCATCTCCTTTCCCCGTCCATCAGAGTACCAAAGGTAATTACCTGTCACCCGTCATTTGTAAGGCCCTTGCCTTTTGATGGGCAGGCACAAGGCATGTTCCCCCTGCAATGTCAGCTGCCGGTAACATTCATTTCTACAATTGTCTGGTTTTTAATCCAAATCCTAACCTTGACTGCACTGGTAATCACATCCAGAACCGCAGACAAGCAAAAGAACACCATTCCAAAATACAAATGTAAATATATTCTGTTATCGTCACATATTCTGAGGTACAGTGAAAAGCTATTTGTTGCATGCTATCCTGCCAGGGGAAAGACTGTGCATGATTACAATCAAGCTGTCCGCAGTGTACACCTACGGGGTAAAGGGGATAGTGCAAGATACGTAGACAAACACTGCCTGCATTCTTAGATTTTTGCCAAGTACTTCTTGGCTACTGTGTATAGAAGTTACAAAGACAATTACAAAAATAGACAGATAAAGATTATAAGATCATAAGGGATAGTAGAACTAGGCCAGTCGGCCCATCAAATCTATTCCGCCATTCAATCATGGCTGATCCATATCTCCCACCTAACCCCATTATCCTGCCTTCTCCCCATCACCTCTGACATTCGTACTAATCAAGAATTTATCTATTTCTGCCTTATAATTATCCACTGACTTGACCTCCAAAGCCTTCTGTAGCAAAGATTCACTACCCTCTGACTAAAGAAATCTCTCCTCTTTTCCTTCCCAAAAAAGAAGGTCCTTTAATTCTGAGGCTATGAATAGTCCTAGACTTTCCCACTAGTGGAAACATCCTCTCCACATCCACTCTGTATGTTTCAATGAAGTCCCCCCTCATTCTTCGAAACTCCAGCGTGTACAGGCCCAGTGCTCATCATAGGTTATCCTACTCATTCCTGGGATCATTCTTGTAAACCTCCTTTGGACCTTCTCCAGAGCCAGCACATCCCTCCTCAGATATGGTGCCCAAAATTGCTCACCATATTCCAAATGTGCCTTATAGAGCCTCAACCCTCAAGAAGAGGGTCAAAGATATGGAACAAACGTGGCAAATGGGAGTAGCTTAGATGGTGCATCTTGGTCGGATGGATGGGTTGGGCCACATGCCGTGTGACTGTGATTCCAACTCCCTTCTTTTTGTTTAATATCTAATCGACATTGACACATACCAGGGTACCAACACACAGACGAGAGTGCGATCCTGACCTGCCATGTGCCTCGTTGGAGTCCTACGGTCTATCTTTAACTGGGCTTTATCTTGTACCAAACGATATTCCCTTTATCCTGTATCTGTACACTCTGGAAGGCATAATTGTGATCAAGTATATGCCTTTTCGCTGGGGCAACTCAGCGGGTCAGACAGCACATCTGGAGAAAAGGAATAGTGACGATTCGGGTTGAGACCCTTCTTCAGACTGAGAGTCATGGAAAAGGGAAAGGAAAGATATAGGCAGTGATAAAGAACCAATGAATGAAAGATATATGCACAAAAGTAACGATGACCAGTTAGCACACAGCAAAAGCTTTTCACTGTACCTCGGTACAGGTGACAACAATAATAATAAACTAGGCAGCAACGCAGGTCAGGATTGAACCCGGGTCTCTGGCGATGTGTGGCATCAGCTCAACCATGTGAACGTTTTTGCCTTTCTAATTCTCATTTTGGGATTTTGCTGCAGTTGCGTGAAATCCCCGCTCACTCAGGAGTGGCCAGGACGCCAAGTTACCACGGTGAGCATTGAACAGGAACTGCCTTATTATGTCGGTTTGTTATCGCTGAACCTGTGCAGCTGTGTCCATTAACTGTGTGGAATAAAACAGGAAAGTACATAGTAATACATCATGATAAATGCAACATTCACACTCTGTGTAATGTTATTATCTTTATAAAATTGCACAATACAAATTATACCAACGAAAGAAGTGATTTGGACCAAGTTCTACGTTGGTTGGAGTTCCCCGTAAGGAATAATCTATTCTATCTTACATCTCAACTCTCTCTCTTTAGTTTAGTTTAGAGGTACAGCATGGAAACAGGCCCTTCAGCCCACCGAGTCCGCGGCAACCTGCGATCCACACACACACACACACACAGGACAATTGATCAATTTCACCAAAGTCAATTAGGCTACAAACATGTCTGTCTTTAGAGCGTGGGAGGAAACCGGGGTTCCCGGAGGAAACCCAGGCAGTCACGGGACGAACGTGCAAACTCGGCACAGACAGCACCCGTGGCCAGGATCGAACCTGGGTCTCTGGCACTGTAAGGCAACAACTCTACCGCTGCGCCACCATGCCCCCTTATCTTCTTGTATCATCTCTTTTTCAAATAACCAACCAATTGTCGTTTAAATGTTATTGTCTCTGCTTCTATAATGGATGAACTACAAAAATTGTTCATCCCAGTTTGGCAAAAGAATAAATCAGGGAAGGTAGTACATCCATGGATAACAAGGGAAATCAGGGATAGTATCAAACCGAAGGATGATGCGTACAAATTAGCCAGAAAAAGCAGCATACCGGAGGACTGGGAGAAATTCAAAGACCAGCAGAGGAGGACAAAGGGCTTAATTAGGAAAGGAAAAATAGAATATGAAAGAAACTGGCAGGGAACATAAAAACTGACTGCAAAAGTTTTTATAGATATGTGAAAAGAAAGAGATTAGTTAAAACAAATGTAGGTCCCTTGCAGTCAGAAACAGGGGAGTTCATCATGGGGAACAAGGATATGGCGGACCAATTGAATAACTACTTTGGTTCCGTCTTCACTAAGGAAGACATAAATAATTTGCTGGAAATAGCAGGGGACCGCGGGTCAAAGGAGTTGGAGGAATTGAGTGAAATCCAGGTTAGCCGGGAAGTGGTGTTGGGTAAATTGAATGGATTAAAGGCCGATACATCCCCAGGGCCAGATAGGCTGCATCCCAGAGTACTTAAGGAAGTAGCTCCAGAAATAGTGGATGCATTAGTAATAATCTTTCAAAACTCTTTAGATTCTGGAGTAGTTCCTGAAGATTGGCGGGTAGCAAACGTAACCCCACTTTTTAAGAAGGGAGGGAGAGAGAAAATGGGGGAATTACAGACCAGTTAGTCTAACATCGGTAGTGGGGAAACTGCTAGAGTCAGTTATTAAAGATGGGATAGCAGCACATTTGGAAAGTGGTGAAATCATTGGACAAAGTCAGCATGGATTTACGAAAGGTAAATCATGTCTGACGAATCTTATAGAATTTTTCGAGGATGTAACTAGTAGCGTGGATAGGGGAGAACCAGTGGATGTGGTGTATCTGGACTTCCAGAAGGCTTTCGACAAGGTCCCACATAAGAAATTAGTATACAAACTTAAAGCACAAGGCATTGGGGGTTCAGTATTGATGTGGATAGAGAACTGGCTGGCAAACAGGAAGCAAAGAGTAGGAGTAAACGGGTCCTTTTCACAATGGCAGGCAGTGACTAGTGGGGTACCCCAAGGCTCAGTACTGGGACCCCAGCTATTTACAATATATATTAATGATCTGGATGAGGAAGGCATTAATTGAAGGCAATATCTCCAAGTTTGCGGATGACACTAAGCTGGGGGCAGTGTTAGCTGTGAGGAGGATGCTAGGAGACTGCAGGGTGACTTGGATAGGCTGGGTGAGTGGGCAAATGTTTGGCAGATGCAGTATAATGTGGATAAATGTGAGGTTATCCATTTTGGTGGCAAAAATAGGAAAGCAGACTATTATCTAAATGGTGGCCGATTGGGAAAGGGGGAGATGCAGCGAGATCTGGGTGTCATGGTACACCAGTCATTGAAGGTAGGCATGCAGGTGCAGCAGGCAGAAAAGAAAGCGAATGGTATGTTAGCTTTCATTGCAAAAGGATTTGAGTATAGGAGCAGAGAGGTTCTACTGCAGTTGTACAGGGTCTTGGTGAGACCACACCTGGAGTATTGCGTACAGTTTTGGTCTCCAAATCTGAGGAAGGACATTATTGCCATAGAGGGAGTGCAGAGCCGGTTCACCAGACTGATTCCTGGGATGTCAGGACTGTCTTATGAAGAAAGACTGGATAGACTTGGTTTATACTCTCTAGAATTTAGAAGATTGAGAGGGGATCTTATAGAAACTTACAAAATTCTTAAGGGGTTGGACAGGCTAGATGCAGGAAGATTGTTCCCGATGTTAGGGAAGTCCAGGACTAGGGGTCACAGCTTAAGGATAAAGGGGAAATCCTTTAAAACCGAGATGAGAAGAACTTTTTTCACGCAGAGAGTGGTGAATCTCTGGAACACTCTGCCACAGAGGGTAGTTGAGGCCAGTTCATTGGCTATATTTAAGAGGGAGTTAGATGTGGCCCTTGTGGCTAAGGGGATCAGGGGGTATGGAGAGAAGGCAGGTACGGGATACTGAGTTGGATGATCAGCCATGATCATATTGAATGGCGGTGCAGGCTCGAAGGGCCGAATGGCCTACTCCTGCACCTAATTTCTATGTTTCTATGTTTATAACCCTGCGTGGAAATGCATTTCATTTCTAATAACTCCTTGAAGAAAGCAATTCTTCCAACATCCCACTTGGTATTTGAAAACAAAGACTCGTTCCCTTATCAGTTTGTCAACCAGCAGCAACAATCTTTCTCACTCTCCAAGGACACTTTAACATTTCAAAAATCTTTTTATCAGATCACCATATCTTATATGATCTAATAAAAAAAGTCCAAATTAGTTTTCCTTTTCTTCATCAACTCTATTTCCTCATTTCCGGCTGCATTGTTCAGAATTTTCACCGCGCCACTTCCCAGCGGTGCGATTTCCACTCTGCGATGGGGTGCCTGGGAACGCAGTGCCGCACCAACTGTGACCTAATCAACACCCTACACACATTCAACGTGGCTTCATTGCTTTTGCATTCAAAGCCATTGTTGTCAAGATTCAAAATTCTAGGTGTCATTTTTATTTATGTTCCTGTCGGCCATTTGTACGAGCAGTCCTCCACTTTAACCAGGTTTAACAGTTAAAATGGCATTTCTACAATTGTAATTCTTCCTCACAAAATAGGCGCAGCGGTAGAGTTGCTGCCTTACGGCGCCTGGGTCCAGAGTTCGATCCTGACCATAGGTGCTGCCTGGAGGGAGTTTGCACGTCCTCCCTGTGACCTGCAGAGGGTTTTTTCCGGTTTCCTCCCAAACTACAAAGATATACAGGTGTATAAGTAAATTGGCTGCAGTAAAATTGTAAATTGTCCCTAGTGTGTGTGTGGAATAGTGTTAGTGTGCGGGGGTCTCCGGTCAGCATAGACTCGATGGGTCGAAGGGCCTGTTTCCGCGTTGTATCTGTAAAGTAAACTAAAGTACAAGGCCCTGCATCTTTTTCCGTTTGGCCATTTTACTGCCCAAACAAAGTGCCCGTTTGGCATCGCAAAGCCAAACGTGTAGTGCATAAGCAAGCAGACTTCTAATGATCTCATAGAGAGTAATCTCATGATCTCATAGAGTCAACAACGGTGGCAGACGCCAGAGCAAAGGGCCGGAGAGAGGACCTTCCCTGCCCTCAGGGTTGGCTGCAAGAGGTGCACCCAGAGGAGCACGGGCTGAAGGCTGAAGGACGGGACAGGCGAGAACGACAATCCCGATGGAGGCCACGGCTGCAACAGGCCTGTATGGACTGTGAAAATGGCACTGAAACCTGGCGGCTCGCATATGGACTCAATGGCCTGTTTACTGCTTCAAACCACTGTATCTAACCCTCGTTAATTTGTATACCTCAATCAGACCCCTCATCAATATCCCCACCTCCAAGGAAAGCATGATCAAATGACTCCTCATAATTGAAATATTCCACCCCAGTATCTCCTCTCAAAGCCCGACAATGATTTGGTCTGGATATATGCAGTCTCGCAGTTTTAGATATATTATTATCTTAAGGATAAAAATTACAAGCTGTCCTGTCAAAGATGTTTTTTCTCCCTCGTGCTTAACTCTAGATCTCCACTCCACTGTCCAATCTCCCAAACTGCAGCCTGACTAATGTAGCCAAATCTATTTTGCTTTCCACAGATTAAAATGTCTCCACCACTTACCACTATGAAATTACACGGTTATGTAAACATCAACACTATTTCCATGCGTTTAATCAATAAGAAAACCAGGCATTTTCAGTGTAGATTTTACTTGCTTCCAAAGATATTACAGTCATCACAGAAGCAAGCCCGCACAGCCAACCCGAATGTCAACATGCGTGTAGGAAGGAATTGTTGATGCTGGTTTACACCGAAGATGGACACATAATGCTGGAGTGACTCAGTGGGGCAGGCAGCATCTCTGGAGAGAAGGAATGGGTGACGTTTTGGGACGAGACCCTTCTTCAGACCGAGTCTGAGAAGGGTCTTGATCTGCAACGTCACCCATTCCTTCTATCCAGAGGTGCTGTCTGTCCCGCTGAGTCACTCCAGCATTCTGCATCTTTCTTGAATGCAGACTTGAAGTGTAGATTTTGCTTTAGGAAAAGATAAAATAATTGTCAAAAACTTACATGTACTGAATGTTCAATAGCCTAGCTTACTCAATCATTGCTCAGATGACAGACTTGCCATGATGTGAATCACCCTTCAACTGCATGTATATCCTCCTTCAGATTAGACCTAAATGTAAATATTATCTAAGTATTCCCACCAAGGTTCTATATAATTGCAGACACAAGGAACTGCAGATGCCGGTTTCCATGCTGTGTCTCTAAAGAAAAGGTAATTAAAACTAGAGGGCATGGGTTTAAGATAAGGGTAGGAGGTTTAGGCAAGATGCGAGGAAGAATAGTTCCCGTAAGACATTGGAGCAGAATTAGGTGCTTCGGCCCAACGAGTCTACTCCGCCATTTGATCGCGGCTGATCTATTTTTCCGATCTCAACCGGCCTTCTCCCCATGACCTTTTGACACCCTAACTAATCAATAAACAAATTTGACCACAAATTGTCTCCCAGATGATGGTGGGGACTGGAACGCACTGCCAGAGACTGTTGCAACGTCTAATAAGTATCAACATGAGCATTTGAATCACCAATATACAGAGGTTTGCCAACAATGTACTGATAACTGGGATTATTATCGATGACGATGGGCAGCATGGACTTGATGGGCCAAATTCCCCTTTCTTTGCTCCACCACTCTATGACAGTGAAACAAGGAATGCCATCATTAGCATGGTTACGATAATACACACAGCAAACTATGAAACAACACCAGATAGAAGACCATGATGTCTGGCAAACACTTGGGCCCAGAAAAGTTCAGAATGGTGCTTAAATGTGGACATTCCATGCTTTTCAGCGAATGCAATCTGTTTCCAAGTTGGCGCCCAAGCCAGGCGACTGTGTGTGGGCGCTGGTCACTGAAGTGGATCTGCAATCTCACATTACAATCGCTCCACACTTTTAAATCTCTACTCCGACAGCAGCATTTCTGACTTTAACTATTCTCTTCTTAATCTACTCGTTACTCCCTTTGTCAGGGACGCAACTGTACACTGCAGACAGCTCGATCGTAATCATGTATTGTCTTTCCTACCAATGGTCGGCATGCAGCAAAAGCTTTTCACTGTACCTCGGTACATGTGACCATAAAACTAAACTCAAATTGAATTGTAAGTGGAAATGCTGGATAATCTCATTTATTTCAGTCTACATGCTTCTGATATCGGGGAAATTTGATACCTACCATTAAATAATGATTCGAATATACGTAGATAATGATGGCCATTATGGACCCCACTGTACATCCATCCACAGATAAACAAACACACAATGAAAGTAACGGTCTGGAAGTGATAAACAATTACAATGGTAATCTCCAATTTGTGTACACACTTATGGTCATAATTACAAACACAAACAAAGACAGAGACATTAGTCATTTTTCATAGTTTACTGTGATCCAGTCACAAGGCGCTGTAATAAAAGTCAATTGAATGTTGCAGTAATGCTTAAAAGATAAAATGCCTTTCAGCTTAGCCGTGGCCCGTTGACTGGTACAGAATTAACAACCCGTGAAACTCTAAAAACACAAAGCTTTTGCTTAATGATGGGCCTTTTGAGTCCATTAATTTTAAAGGGAACCTTTTTATGTGGTTTTGGGTCACATCTCTTTAATAAAATACCATAACGATTAGCTACGGAAACCAAGGAAAGTGTGCACTCAAATGCTTAACTCCGCAAAGAATGTCCAGAATCCACGTCCTTCTTAGCATTATCTCTAGGCTGACTCGTAGCTAAAAAGGCTATAGTCCGACATCCATACTAGGAGTTTTCCAAAGTAGATTAAGAGGGCACGTGCAAAGTATAAAGATAAAATGGAATCAGTACTTCAAAGAGGCAAATCACATTTTAGGATTTATCTACAGATTGGGCCTAGAAACTGGATTTTCTCTTGTCTGGTGTGTTTAGTTGTAGTTTAGTTCAGAGATCCAGGGCAGACACAGGCCCTTCGGCCCACCAAGTCCATGCCGACCGTGATCCCTGAAAACTACCACTATTCTACACATTAAGGGCAATTTTACCGAAGCCAATTAACCTACAAAACCATATGTCTTTAGAGCGTGGGAGGGAACCGGAGTACCCAGAGAAAACCTGCGTGGTCACAGGGAGAACGTGCAAACTCCATACAGACAGCACCCGTAGTCAGGATCGATCCTGGGTCTCTGGCGCTGTTAGGCAGCAACTCCACCACTGTGCCACCATGCTGCCCAAAGAGGCTGTGCACCCTGTGTTAAAGTATTTTTGAATGCAGCATACTGCATACAGCAATGTTGCAGTTGCTCGTCAGTCAGCGGTTTCTCGCCCAAAGGGTCAGCGGGGCCGGTGGGAGGGTGAACTGAGGCGATGCCTCCAGCTCCTTCCAGGTCGGCTGCAGGAGCCCCCTGGACACAAAGATGGCGAGGGTGAGGAGAGGGGCATCGGTGCGCGGGAACTGCTCCAGTACATCGGGCGCGCGGGCCGATTGGACTTTGGATAATGGCGGCAAAAAAGGCGACGCCAGCACGTGTCATATATGCCGAAAGAATTTCACCGCGCAGTTGCACGTGACAAATAAACACCATTGAAACATCGAATGACAACGGATGGCCCACAGAAAACCATGAAATCGATCAGTGTGTAACTGTGTTAATGTTCTCCCTATGAAGAGGAAAGTGCAAAATTGAACAGCTTAAATTCAGCATAAATGCTTAAATGTTGTTACTGTGCCGTGAACAGAGGGGGGAGCTTTGAAGAAGGATATTTGCAGCTGCGTGCAATTCTGACAGCACTGCTCGATATTGTCCCCTCAGTTCACCGGTAGCAGTTCACACTCCACCAGGATTTGCTCCGAATTCGCCAGGAAAATCGGGATGCTGCCCTCTCGGCAGTTCGCTCTTCCCCTTGAAAAGGTTATACTGCGCGGCAACACGTTGGTCTGATTATTTAAGAAGGAACTGCAGATGCTGGAAAATCGAAGGTAGGCAAAAAAGCTGGAGAAACTCAGCGGGTGCAGCAGCATCTATGGAGCGAAGGAAAAAGGCAATGTTTTGGGCTGAAACCCTTCTTCAGACTGATCGGGGGGGTGGGGGGGGTAGAAGAAAGGAAAAAGGAGGAGGAGCTCGAAGGCTGGGGGATGGGAGGAGACAGCAGGAGGGCTGAGGAAGGGGAGGAGACAACAAGGACTAACAAAATTGAGAGAATTCAATGTTCATGCCCCCAGAATGCAGACTCCCCAAGCGGAATATGAGGTGCTGTTCCTCCAATTTCCGGTGTTGTTCGCTCTGGCCATGGAGGAGACCCAGGACAGAGAGGTCGGATACGGAGTGGAAGTGTTGAGCCACCGGGAGGTCAGGTTGGTTATTGCGGACCGAGCGGAGGTGTTCGGCGAAACGATCGCCCAACCTACGCTTAGTCTCCCCGATATAGATCTGCTGACATCTAGAGCAGCGGATGCAATAGATGAGGTTGGAGGAGATGCAGGTAAACCTCTGTCGCACCTGGAACGACTGCTTGGGTCCTTGAATGGAGTCGAGGGGGGAGGTAAAGGGACAAGTGTTGCATTTCTTGCGGTTGCAAGGGAAAGTGCCCGGGGAGGGGGTGGTACGGGAGGGAAGGGAAGAATTGACAAGGGAGTTATGGAGGGAGCGGTCTTTGCGGAAGGCAGATATGGGGGGAGATGGGAAGATGTGGCAAGTGGTGGGGTCACGTTGGAGGTGGCGAAACTGACGGAGGATTACTTGTTGTATGTGACGGCTGGTGGGGTGAAAGGTGAGGACTAGGGGGACTCTGCCCTTGTTGCGAGTGGGGGGGATGGGGAGAGAGAGCAGTGTTGCGGGGTATGGAAGAGACCCTGGTGCGAGCCTCATCTATGGTGGAGGAGGGGAACCCCCGTTCCCTGAAGAATGAGGACATTTCAGATGCCCTGGTGTGGAACACCTCATCCTGGGAGCATATGCGGCGTAGACGGAGGAATTGGGAGTAGGGGATGGAGTCCTTACAGGAAGCAGGGTGGGAAGAAGTGTAGTCCAGATAGCCATGGGAGTCAGTAGGTTTATAGTGGATGTCGGTCAGAAGTCTATCACCTGCAATGGAGAGAGTGAGGTCAAGGAATGGTAGGGAAGTGTCGGAAATGGTCCAGGTGTATTTGAGTGCCGGATGGAAGTTAGTGGTGAAGTGGATGAAGTCAGTCAGTTGTGTGCGGGTGCAGGAGGTGGCACCAAAGCAGTCGTCGATGTAGCGGAGGTAGAGGTCGGGGATGGGGCCCTGGTATGTATTGAACAAGGATTGCTCGACGTAACCGACAAATAGGCAGGCATAGCTGGGGCCCATGCGTGTGCCCATAGCTACGCCTTGTATTTGGAGGAAATGGGAGGAGTCAAACGTGAAGTTATTGAGGGTAAGGACCAGCTCCGCTAGGCGGAGGAGAGTGTCAGTGGCTGGGTATGGGTTGCTTCTCTGGTCGAGGAAGAACCGGAGGGCTGTGAGACCATCGTGGTGGGGGATGGAGGTGTAGAGTGATTGGACGTCCATGGTGAAGGCGAGGGGGTGGGGGCCTAGAGAATGGAATGCGCGGAGACGACGGAGAGTGTCTGAGGTGTCTTGAACATAGGTAGGGAGGGATTTAACCAAGGGGGATAGGATGGAGTCAAGGTATTTGGAAATGAGTTCGGTGGGGCACGAACAGGCAGAGACAATGGGTCTTCCGGGACAGTCAGGTTTGTGGATTTTGGAGAGAAGGTAAAATCGGGCCGTGCGGGGCTGGGGAACGATGAGGTTGGAGGCTCGGTCGGGTAGGGCGTGGGAGGTGATGAAGTCGGTGATGGTGCTGGAGATGGTGGCCTGGTGCTCGTCAATGGGGTCATGGTCCAGGGGTAGGTAGGAGGAGGTGTCTGATAGTTGGCGCGTGGCCTCAGCTTTGATCGGCGAGCCAGACCACCACGGCACCTCCCTTGTCGGCGGGTTTGATAACCCAATCTGGGTTGTTGCGGAGAGATTCAATGGCAGTGCGTTCAGGGGGGGGAGAGATTGGAGTGAGACAGGGGAATGGAGAAGTTGAGGCGGTTGACGTTGCGACGGCAGTTATGGATGAAGAGTTCTAAAGCCGGAAGATGGCCACGAGGGGGGTTCCACGAGGAGGAGGTGCGTTGGAGATGGGAAAAGGGGTCATCAGTTTGGGGGCGAGGACTCCTTCCCATGGAAGTACGCTGTGAGGCGGAGGCGGAGGTCAGGGGCTCCGATTAGTTTAGTTTAGAGGTACGGCGCGGAAACAGGCCATTTGGCCCACCAAGCACGCGCCAGCCAGCGATCCCCACACATTAACATTATCCTACACACACTAGGACAATTTACACATACAGGTATGTTGGCTAATGGACTTGGTGTAAGTGTTTGGAGTGTGGGAGGAAACCCAGTGGTCACTGGGAGAACGTACAAACCCCGTACAGAAAACAGCCGTGGTCGGGATCGAACCCGATCTCCAACAGCGCTGCAAGACAGCAACTCTGCCGCTGACCGCAGTGAGCTCTCACACATCAACAGATGGTTCTCCTACGTAAGCAGTGTGAGCTCCTAGTGCGAGCTCCTAGTGTGAGCTCAGCGCTCGTCTGGAAGTACAGAGTAATGCAGCGAATGGTGGCACGCCGTTTTTTTCCAAGTGCTCCGGTTTCCTCCCACACTCCAAAGACAAACAGGTTTGTAGGCTAATTGGCTTCGGGTAAAATTGTATATTGTCCCTAGTGTGTGTGTGTAGGATAGTGCTAATGTGCGGGGATCGCTGGTCAGCGCGGACTCGGTGGGCTGAAGGACCTGTTACTGCACTGTATCTCTAAACTAAAACGCAGCTCCCACTCATACCCTCTTCCACCTGCGACTGCACAGTGAGCAGGTGAGGGAACAAAGACAGACACCTGTGACTTATGGTACATCACCCAGATCAGCTCCAGGTTTACACTTTACAGTTACAGCGTGGAGGTTCGTCGGAAGGCAAAGATGGCCACTGAGAATGAGGGGTGACCCGGACTGTTCGGTGAACTTTGTCAGTGCCAAAACGCGACAACACTTGTGTACTGCCCGGGTGAGGTCTGATACATGATTTTACTGAATTGTATGAAAAACAAAGCATTTCGCTGTACCTAGGTACAGGTGATAATAAAGCATAATTTATAATGTAGACAATAAAGTATAATGAAGAAGGGTCTCGACCCGAAACTTCACCTATTCCTTCTCTGCAGCATTTCTGTCTACCTTTGATTCTTCCAGCATCTACAGTTCTTTCTTAAACATAAAGTATCATTCAATAATTGAATCCAACCTCATGGGATTATTCCCCTCAACAGGCCCAGGGCAGTCACCTGAAGCCAGTCCATCCTTATGGACACACAGTACGTGTGTGTAGATGTGACAGTATGGCCACAGTACATGTGTGTGGATTTGAAGGCACTACAGGAAGCCCAGTGTTGTCACCAGGCCATTGAAACCCATCAGAAGGGTAATGACAGTAGAATGCAGTGTTGCATTCATTGATTGCACTTTGTTATAAATGATTTTCAATACGCAAGTCAGGGAGAAGATTGCTTTAATTTAGCACACAAAACATTTTGCAATTTGTGGAGGGTGACATTGTCAGCAGTGATGTGCACTCTGTTGGCACCTCGCTCAGTAAGATGCAAATGGCTGATACTTGATTGCCGCTGGCTGTTGCTGAATGTTCCTCATGTGAAACTGGTTGCAGAGTCCGTGCAAGCATGGCCAGGGTCAACTGTGCCGGGTAATTGGGGAAGGAATGAGCAATTCACTCTCCGAGTTCCTGCGGCTCTCTCTGAAGGGGAGGCTGCTTTGAGGGTCTGCAGAATACGAGCAAGATTGCCCTCGGTGCCCTGCTTCCCAGAAACAAACCTGCAATCACTCATTACAATCAAGAGGCAAGGGTGGTTTATCGTCATATGTCCCAGAGAGAACAGTGAAATTCTTACTTGCAGCAGCACGACAGAATATGTAAACACAGTACTCCATAATCAATATAATAAGCAAGAAAAAAAAAATGTTCAGTACACTGAAATAGTGCAAAAAGACAAAACCAATCCCCAAAGAGTATGTAGTTCAGAGCTTATTTGGAGGTTGTAGTGTTCAGTCGCCCGATGGCTGTCGGGCAGAAGCTGTTCCTGTATCTGGACGTTACAGTTTTTGCTCCACTCTTTTAAACCTTTCCTCATTGGAGACTATCACAAACTATCTTTAATTGGACTTCTTCTTCTTCTTGCGTGCCCAGCCTAAAGTTGTGAGACAACTTGCTCTGTTTGATCTTCTGTTTGCGCACGGCAGGTTGATTGCATTCGTCGAAACAGGGTGGACCACGTGAAGGTTGCAATCTTCCACCCCTTACTTGACTTTATCAGCTCCGCCTTTAACACTGTCATCCCCGCTAGCTTGATCACCAAACTCAGCGGACTTGGCATCTCCACCTCCCTCTGCAACTGGACACTGGATTTCCTCACCAACAGACCACAGTCTGTTAGGGTCAACAACCTCACCTCCTCCACTATAACACTGAACACCGGCGTGCCACAGGGCTGTGTGCTCAGCCCTCTCCTCTACTCCCTCTTCACCCATGACTGCATCCCTAAGTATGGCTCCAACGCCATCATAAAATTTGCTGACGACACCACGGTGGTAGGGCTGATCAGTGACAACGACGAGTCAGCCTACAGGGAGGAGGTCCAGCACCTGGCAGCCTGGTGTGCCAACAATAACCTCGTCCTCAACTCCAAGAAGACAAAGGAAATTATTGTTGACTTCAGGAAGAACAGAGGGGGCAGACATACCCCCATCCATATAAACGGGACTGAGGTGGAGCGCGTCTCCAACTACAAATTCCTTGGGGTACACATCTCGGCGGATCTGTCCTGGTCCCTCAATACCACCAAACTGATCAAAAAGGCGCAGCAGCGCCTTTACTTCCTGAGGAGGCTCAAGAAAGCTCACCTGTCCCCCCAGATCCTGACCAACTTTTACCGCTGTACCATCGAAAGCATCCTGACCACCTGCTTCACGGTATGGTACAGCAGCTGCACTGTAGCGGACAGGAAGGCACTGCCACGGGTGGTGAAAACCGCTCAGCACATCATCGGTGCCCCGCTCCCTGCCATGGATGCCCTCCACCAAAAACCGTGTCTGAGACGGGCCAGGAAGATCATCAAGGACCCCTCTCACCCTAACCATGGACTGTTTGCCCTCCTCCCATTAGGGAGGCGGTACAGGAGCCTTGGGTCTCGAACTAGCAGGATGAGGAACAGCTTCTTCAACAACACACTTACATTGCTGAACTCGGAGTCCCGACGCTAGATATCTTTGGTCTCTCCATCCACATTGTTAACCAGTGCTCTTCTTACTCTAATGTATGCTTGTTCTGTATTTTTTTTTATTCCTATCTTGCACTATGACTATGACCAGACGCTAAACTGCATTTCGTTGTACCTATGTACAATGACAATAAAGTTGAATTGAATTTATCCTGCACAAAACATTGTTCCCTCTGTACACTGTGGGCGGCTTGATTGCAATCACATATAGTCATCCCGCTGACTGGATAGCACGCAACAAAAAAGCTTTTCACTGTTGCCTCGGTCGGTACATGTGGCAATAAACTAAACTGAACTAAACTAATCAGTGACTCAATGTTATTCATTTTGCGAGATAAAGGCTACGAGAACAGGTGAAACACCATTATTCAGATGCATGTGAACACAAGGGACTGCAGATGCTGGTTTACAGAAAAGACACAGAGTGCAGGAGTAACTCAGCGAGTAAAGCAGCATCTCTGGATACCAGGGATGTGACGTTTCAGAACTGGAACTGTTACCTGTACAAGTTCTCCATAGATACTGCCTGACCTGTTGATTACTCCACACTTTGGGTCATTATTCAGATGCAGTTCCTCAAGCAAGAGAACATGGCAATGCTGTGATCACTTCTGATTAAGATGCACAGAATATGACAGGGTGCGTTAGTATTAAGACTGCATTGATAGTCGTCGTCCCCATCTGCATCTCTTAGAATGGTCAACTGGTTCATGTTGGATCTCGTGATACAGTCTAGATCGCATGAACCCACCCAAGTCATCATACTAGTTTCACTGTCGTCCTGCTATGTTTCACTGCTTGGATCACTCATGAACACCTTCTCCTCAGCCAACAATGGACCATTGTGGGTTCCACCTTTCCTTGATCATTGTCACTGGCTTTGATTTGTACTTTTGGACATCCTTCATTCATTCGTTCTATTCACCTTTTCACATCTCTCGCTTCCCCCTCCCCGAGTCAGTCTGAAGAAGGATCTCGACCCAAAATCTCACCACTTCCTCTTCTCCAGAGATGCTGCCTGGCCCGCTGAGTTACTCCAGCATTTTGTGTCTATCTCATGATTTAACACGAGTTCTACATGGATTTTCTCATCACAGTAGGTGTCGACACCACTGGTCTGAAAAGTTGGTTCTTCGATGCATCTTCCTTGCAAGCCAAGTTACTACCTACAGTGAGACATGCAGCAGTCTTGACTGCATGAACTAGCTACAATGGTGAACACCCAGCATAAACGTTGATGTAGGGTGGTGCAGTGGTGGAGCTGCTGCCTTACAGCGCCAGAGGCTCGGGTTTGATCCCGACTATAGGTGATGTCTGTACGGAGTTTGTACCTTCTCCCAGTGACTGCGTGGGTTTTCTCAGGGTGCTCTGGTTAACTCACCTATCCCAAAGGCACAAGGGTTTGTAGGTTAATTAGCTTCCATAAATTGTCCCGTGTGTAGGAAAGAACTGATGTACAGTGTTCACTGGTCGCCGTGGATGGGCCAAAGTACATGTTTCGTCGCTGTACCTCTCAACTAAATTTTCAAAGCTTTTGTTCAGTGGTGTGAGAATCCTACAGTTACCAGTGAAAGGATCAGGAATGATTAAGATGTAGGCCAAGAAATCCATTTTGCGATGATAAAACATGCTGCTGCCCCCACAGTGCTGTTTTAAAGAACTCCGTTAGAGGTCCTAAGATTTGACAGCCCCTTTAGTAATCGACAATCTTCGACTTCCCCATGTAACGATACACTCTTAGTTTAGTTTAGTTTATTGTCACGTGCCCCGAGGTACAGTGAAAAGCGTTTGTTGCGTGCTAAACACACACTCTTTCAGACAGGATGGGCTCCATGCCCGTGTCATAAGGTCAGAAGGAATAGGAGCAGAATTAGGTTCATGTGGCCTATCAAGTCCACTCCGCCATTCATTCATGGCTGATCTATCTCTCCCTCCTAACCCCATTCGAGATGGTTGGATGTTATTTCAGTCTTGTAGTCCATAGCACCTCATCTCAAACAGAGTACAGCACAATGGCATGCCAATGAACCAGGTCCTTCAGCCCACTCCGACCATCGATCACCCATTCGCACGAGTTCTATGTTATCCCACTTTCTCATCCACTCCCTACACATGGGGACAAATTTACTGAAGCCAATTTAACAACAAACTCACATGTCTTTGGGATGTGGGAGGAAACTTGAGCACCAGAAGGAAGCCCACATTATCAAAGGGAGAGCATTTAAGCTCCACAGAAACAGCACATAGTGAGAACATGCAAACGCCACACAGACAAACTCCACACAGACTGGATCGAACCTGGGGTCTCTGGCGCCGTGAGGCAGCAGCTCTACCACAATACTTAATCAGTTTTTCCTCAATATTCCCAAACTAAGATATTTCTTAACGCTGTGTAGGGAGGAACCGCAGCAGCTGGTTTATATCGAGGAGACACACAAAATGCTGGAGTAACTCAGCGGGTCAGGCAGCATCTCTGGGGGAAATGGATAGGTGACGTTTCAGGTCGGAATCCTTCTTCAGATTCATGTTTCGGGTCAGAACCCTTCTTTGGAATTCCAACACGAATCATCACCTACTCTTTTCCTCCAGAGATGCTGCCTGATCCATTGAGTTACTCCAGTTTTTTGTGTCTGCTTCTCAATATTTTTTCATTCCTCACAGCGGAGGCGGAACAAAATTAGTTTTAAACCATGAAGTCAGAAGCCAGCTTCACTTAAATTCTTCAGTCTAATGCATCACCCAGCCTGACCTGATTTGGCCTCCAGGTTCGGTCTGTGACATTAGTGCTGCCATTTGCAGCCACAGATGACGGAATTGATATATTTACATCAACTGCCCAGCGGGCACTGAAGGGGCATTTGTATTTCCTTTGGTGGGGAGAATAGTTAGCAAGGTCCCCTAATCTTCGACCTTGTATATCTAAAGTGCAGTTCTGCAGGGGCACAAATGGATATGAATATTGATTTCTCTAACTTCAAGTAACCCTTGCATTCCCTCTCTCCATCCCTCCCTCATCCCAGCTTCAAAGCCGTCTTATTGAGCTTCATTGTCAGTAACTCGTTCTCACCCAGCACACAGCCAACAATGGCCCGTTTCCTTTATCTCCGTTACTTTTTTTGCACATCTTTCATTCATTTGATCTACATCTCTCCACGTCTCTCTCCCCCCTTTCCCCCGACTCTCAGTCTGAAGAAGGGTCTCGACCCGAAACGTCACCTATTCCTTTTCTCCAGAGATGCTATCTGACCCGCTGAGTTACTGCAGCTATTTGTGTCGATCTTCCATTTGAACCAGCATCTGCAGTTCCTTCCTACGCAAAATATGGTGCTGGATTTAGATAAATCCAGGTTAAACTTTAAACATTCGAAGGAAAATGGCACTCTGGGACAGTTATTGCAATGACAGAGCCAGTTCTCACCTGGACATGCCTTCAGGTATTTATGGAGAACTTTATAGAGAGCTACATAAACACTTTCTGATACCAACATGTACATTTTAATGGATAGCATACAGCAAACTGGAGCAAGATATCAAAGAACTTATATAACCATGTGATCGATGGTCAGCGAGGACTCGGTGGACAAGAGGGCCTGTTTTCATGCAGTACCTCCACTAAACACTGGAAGCACAAAATTCAAGATATTATTCTATGACACATTCATAGTTCATAAGAGCAAACGTATTTCATTCGGCCTATTGAGTCTACTTCACCATACAATGACGGTGGATCTATCTTTCCCTCCCAACCTCATTCTCCTGCCTTCTCCCCCATAACCTTTGACACCTGTACTAATCAAGAATCTGTCAATCTCCGCTTTAAAAATGACTTGGCCTCCACAGCCGCCTGTGGGCAATGAATTCCACAGATTGACCATGCTCAGGCTAAAGAAATTCCTCCCCATCTCCTTTTTAAAAGTGTGTCCTTTTATTCCGAGGCCGTGCCCTCTGGTCCTAGACTCTCCCACTTGTGGAACCATCCTCTCCACATCCACCCTTTGGAAACATAGTCTGCGCTGACCAGTGACCCCCGCACACTAGCACTATCCCACACACACACACACACTAGGGACAATTCCCATTTATACCAAGCCGATTAACCTACAAACCTATGGCTTTGGAGCGTAGGAGGGAACCAAAGATCTCGGAGCAAACCCACGCGGTCACAGGAAGAACGTACAAACTCCGTACAGACAGCACCCATAGGCGGGATTGAACCCTTGCTTGTGCCTGATGGAAGTGGGAATATGAGGGAATTATAGGGACACAACCCAGTCTATCACACTGACCAGACTATCGCACAGACCAGACTCCTCACCATTGACTCCATCCATACTTCATCGGGAAATCAGCCAAAATAATGGCAAACCCTGCTATTCCCTCTTCAGTATCAAATAGCATGTTCCAAAGACAAGGGATAAAGCATATTAATAAATATTACAATAGAAGGCATAAAATATCATGATTTAAAAGCTGAACGCAAGACAACAGAAGGCTAGTATGAATCATAAATGGTAGAATGGTAGAGCTGGGCCAATTAGCCTTTCTTTACTCAGAGAGTGGTAGCTGTGTGGAATGAGCTTCCAGTGAAGGTGGTGGAGGCAGGTTCGTTTTTATCATTTAAAAATAAATTGGATAGTTATATGGATGGGAAGGGAATGGAGGGTTGTGGTCTGAGCGCAGGTATATGGGACTAGGGGAGATTATGTGTTCGGCACGGACTAGAAGGGTCGAGATGGCCTGTTTCCATGCTGTAATTGTTATATGGTTTACGTTGCAAATTCCTTGTAATTCCGAAGGGCCTGTTTCTGCGCTGTATCTCCAAACTAAACTAAAAGAAACGGCTATTTTTCCAACAGCTTCTTGAAAATGCCAGAGGTCAAAGTATGTCATTAGCAACAGATGTTGTAAGCAACCACGGAGGAGTCTGTTGTGGTTAATATCTGCTTACTTGACATCCTCTTATGTCTAGCCTTGCTGCAAGTTCAATGCAACAAGCAATGGCTTGTTCGCTGCAGTTAGATAAGAACTACATTTAAATATGATCAAAAGGAAAGTGTTTCAAATGTTTCAGAAAACAATACAAAATTAAGTAGGCTACACAACATACTCCAAACGCTGCGAACACAACTAAAAAAATCGATAATCGTCCTAAATAACTCAATGCGACTGAACGATGGCTCATTTTAAAAATAGACACAAAATGCTGGAGCAAACTCAGGCAGCATCTCTGGAGAAAACGAATAGGTGGCATTTTGGGTCGGAACCCTTCTTCAGATTGAAAGATAGAGTTATGGGGAGTGGGGAGACAATGGATGCAGAAAGGGGAAGAACAAATCAGGGGTGACCTCAGGAAGTGCGGAGTCCACAATGATCCATTGTTGGCTGGGGCAGATGTGCTAATGAGAGGGATACAAGGATGCGGACAGTGGAACTGGTGGGACCACTAGGGTGGGGGAGGGGAGAATGGGAGGGGGGAGGATTGGTTTAAGGGCCTGTCACGCAAACGGTGCGCAAAGATTTTGTCCATACCAAAATCCTGGGGCGCCGCGCGTCACTACCTACGTCACCATTCGCGCATCACGTGCACGGCACGTCGCGCGCATCGTGACACGTAAATAATGTCCCGTACATTACGCGCAAATTACGCTCAAGTGTGACAGGCCCTTTACTCTTTTCGGTCTTTCAATAAAAGGTAACTCCATTTTGCATTAATCTAATAAGCACGTCAAATTATTTGCAATTAATATGAAACCGCCATCCAAAGGCAAGCACTCCATGGTATCTGTGAATGATTACTGTCTGGTTTGAGCTACCTGCAGAAGTGAACAACAGCCAGCTTCCAAGGGTCACCGTCCCCACTGATTTCAGTAATCTTTACTCCTTCCAATCTGTTCTCGTCAGATATTTCAGATAAAAGTGGAAAGCATTTGGTTTCACTGAATAACTGTTTTGTACTAATCTGCCGCCACTGAAGGATGACATTATGTTTCCAAAAAGAAAGCAACCTTAATTTATTTCATACTGTACCGGATGTCCCCAAGTGAGTTACAGCCAGCCCTGTAATCTTAAAGTATAATCACTGAGGTACAGCAGAGGACTTTGCAGCCAACCTGCTCACAGCTCAAGCTCCTGAGAAGAAGAATATGATTGTGACCAACTAATTTGTTATTGTAATGTTGGCCAAGGATTAATACAGGACGCGATCACTGGAAATAGCTTTAGACTTTGGAGATACAGCGCAGAAACAGGACCTTCGGCCTCCCGAGACCACACCGACCGTAACACCATACACAAACTAGGGACAATTTACTATTTCACCAAAGTGTATTAACCTACAAAGCTGCACGTCTTTGGAGTGTGGGTGAAAACCGGAGCACCCAGAGAAAACCCACGTGGTCACAGGGAGAACGTGCAAACTCCGCACAGCCAGGCACCCGTAGTCAGGATCAAACCCGGGTCTCTGGCGCTGTAAGGCAGCAACACTAACGCAGCGCCACCATGCTGCCCCACACACACTGCTCCTCTTGGGGGATAGGTGCCACTAAAATATTTTAAACCCACCTGGGAGAGAGGGTGTTTCAAATCTCATCAGAAAGCCAGCAAGTCTGACCAGGAGAGTCAGCCCAGATTCATATATCCTCAAATGTAGACGTAAGGAACTGTAGATGCTGGTTTACACCAAAGGTAGACACAAAATGCTGAAGTCTGAAGAAGGGTCTCGACCCAAAACATCACCCATTCTTTCTATCCAGAGGTGCTGCCTGTCCCGCTGAGTAAACACAAGGAACTGTAGATGCTGCTTTACAAAAAGACACAGAGAAAGGAAGACACAAGGTGCCAGAGTAACTCAGCGGGTCAGGCAGCATCTCTGGAAAACATGGACAGATGATGTTCCGGGTCGTAAACCACCTGACCCGCTGAGTTACTCCGGCACTTTTTGTCATCCTTTCTCTGCTCAAATCTCTGGGATGCAACGGGAATCCAGATGAAGTGGACGAGGGTGAGATTGTTATGAGTGGAGCCACAACTATCGATAAGGGAATAACGTTCAGTGCAAGTTAAAGCCGGCAAAGTCTGATGAAAGTCCGTTAGTCCAAGGGTCACCCATGAGGATATAGGTTTGTTGATGTGATCAGGGAAAAGTGGAATTTCATCCGTGTAAAGGGCCTGTCCCACTTAGGCGTTTTTTTTCGGTGACTGCCGGTGACTGTCCCAGTCATAGCAGGTCGTCAAAAAGCTGCGACTGAACCTCCCTGTACGACAATGTCTACGACAACCTACCACCTAGTCAACGTCACCTACTGACAACTGGTGACCCATTAGGACGTCCGCCTACAACCACACCTACAACAACCGAAGTCAACATGCGTCCACCCGTGACAAGCTACGACAAGCAACGACCATGTCGTTGACAACTACAGACCAACTGAAGACAATTCAGTCGCCAGTACCTGTCGCCGGTTGACGTAGGTAGTCACCAATGGAATTCACCAAAGTCAGCGCCCGGTGACAACCAACGCCACCTGGCGACAACCTACGACAGCACCTACTACAGGGGAAGAAAAGCTACGTCAAGCCCACAGTCGTCGAAATGTTTTGAACATTTCAAAATCCAGCTGCGACCAGAAAAACGTTACGACTCTTTAGGCGACTTGAGGATACGACTCACGACGATACAGGCGTCACACCGCGACCATGTGGCGCCAGCCTAGTCGTCTGTGGTCGCCGAAAAAAATCGCCTAAGTGGGACAGGGGCTTTACTGTCCACAAGTTGGGGAAGTCCTGAACAAGGGGGGGTCACAGTTTAAGGATGAGGGGGAAATCTTTTAGGACCGAGATGAGGGAAGCATTTTTCACACAGAGAGTGGTGAATCTCTGGAATTTTCTGCCACAAAAGGTAGTTGAGGCCAGTTCATTGACTATATTTAAGAGGGAGTTAGATGTGGCCCTTGTGGCTAAAGGGATCAGGGGGTATGGAGAGAAGGCAGGTACGGGATACTGAGTTGGATGATCAGCCATGATCATATTGAATGGCGGTGCAGGCTCGAAGGACCGAATGGCCTACTCCTGCACCTATTTTCTATGTTTCTATGTTTCTAAGTGGGTACGCATCGCAGCCATGTAAATTATGTTGGCAGCAAGAAGCTAAAATCACCTTAACCCACAAATCTTCCCAATCTCTTCCAGCTGAATAAAATGCCTCACGAATGAAAGAAAGGAGAGGTAAAAAAATATTCGAAGTGAATAAAAACTTCCAATAAATTATATTAAAAATCATTATCAAATGATCTTTACACAAAATAAAATTTTCAATATAATGTATAAAAAACAGTTGTTCGTTTTGAGTATCTATAAATGTCTATAACCAAACCCATACTGCAGTAGAATTGACAGCTCCTTATCTGGAACCGCAGTGCTTTCATTATTCCATTCCTATCTTCGAAGGCAGGTAACTAAATTATACATTAGTCCGTGTTCAAAAAAAAATCTCCAGTCAGATGATTGCGACTTTTTGAAATGTTGATCTTTCTGAACACAGGCTCGGTTTTGCCAGAGAACAAAATAATTCTTATTTCAGCTTTGATCTCCTCAGCTTTTGAATTCTGTTCTTCGTTTACTTGCTTGTTGCTGATCTTGAGAATGGATTTTATCCTTAAATGTACTTTTGACTTCAACCATTGTTGTCCAGGTAGACGCCTTTATTTCCAAAGAGTGATTTTTTTTTTTTAGGATGTCAAACACATTACAAGAATAAGAGTCATTGAGTCATAGAGTGCGGAAACAGGCCCTTTGGCCCAAGTTGCCCGTGCCAACCAACATGCCACATTTCCACTACCAGTCCGGGTGCACCGGTTTCCTCCCACATTCTAAAGACACGTGGATTTGTGGATTTGGAGGGGAATTAGCTTTGATACACAAAAAAAATATTGTAAATTGTCCCTGGTTTACAGGATATTATTATTAAAGCTTTATTTCAGACACAGGTCCATGTAACACATCATACAGTATAAGGAGATACAAAAATACATAAAAAAATTGCACATTAGCCTAAAAGATATAAAAGCTATTGCACCAATGCCGTCTTAGCCTAGAAGTGAATCTATAGCAGCTTTTCAGAGGGCTGACTAGGGCTTCAATTATGTGGTTCTCTGACTTGTCCAGGATAGTGCTGGTGTACACAGAGAGCTGGTTGGTGCGGATTCAGTGGGCTGAAGGGCCTGTTTTCGCACTGTATCCCGAAAACTAAAAACGTGCAAACTCCGTACAGACAGCAGCAATAGCCAGCATCAACCACGGGCCTCTGGCGCTGTAAGGCCACAACTCTACCGCTGCACCACTGTGCCTCCCATAAGAGAAGAGGGATTAGATTTTTAGATCCAGCCTGTAGGAGCCATTTATGTTTTGGCTAGTGACTGTTGGCATATTATATTATTTTGTGTGATGGGAGAGGAAGGAAATGGAGAATACCCGCCACTCATCATGAATCCTGCATTGAGGTATCACTCTCCACAGATACAAGGAGCTCTCTGTAAGGAGGCATGTATCTCATTATTGGATATGTGTAGCTGTGTCACCTGCTTCCAACCATTGTCCCCCTCAAAAAAAAATTAAAAGGGGGGGAAAAAAACGTACATTCCTCTGAGAAAGGATTTTAAATGTGACCTTTGATGTTTAGCGAACAAAACCTACCGTAGTGAAGATATTTCATTTTTGTGGATGCAGCATGACAAAGATTATGTACTCCACAGTTGAATTACTGAGCATTTCATGATTTCAACGGCTTAAATGATGTTTAGCTGCTTGTGAACTATTCAAAGAGACATTCTTAGGCGCATGGTACAAGGTCTTCAAATTTTTAACAAAATCGCCCACAATAAAAATGATACAGATTTAATACTTTGAGCCAGGCAACAATTTCAATTTGGTTACCTTGGTTTTAGCTCCAATTCATTGTCAGCTCACCATAGTTTTGTATAAAAAACACTTGTAGATACAGAAGATTCCTTCGCGTTTAGTCACAGAGTCAAAGAGTCATACAGCATGAAAACAGGCCATTCGGCCCAACCCATCCATGCTGACCTAAATGCCGCAATTAAGAAAGTCCCATTTCCCGCTTTAGGAATGTATCCTTTCACTTATTTCCTGTCCAATTGTTATTTCATTGAATTTTATTGTATCTGCTTCAACATCTTCCTCTGGCACTTCATTCCAAATGCCTACCGCCCTCTGTTTGAAAATGTTGCTCCTTAGATTCATGTTAAACCTTCCCCTATCTGGCTTAAACCTATGCTATCCAATTCTGGCTTGCCCTACTCTGGACGACAAAAGATGTGAATTCGCACTATATTCCTCTGACGATGGAAAATAATATTTTTGAAATTTCTACCTTTTCCCAGTTCTGATGAAAGATCATTCATTGAAAGGTACTGCCTGACCTGTTGAGTGTTTCCTGCACATCCTGCTTTAGTGATCACAGTTGGTCTATATTGGTCTGTTTCTTAACTATAAAGACATTCAGCTTTTAGACTTCGGAAATACATCACGGAAACAGGCCCCATCGACCCACCAAGACTGTGCCGACCAGCGATCACCCCGCATACTAGCACCATCTTACACACTAGGCACAATTCTACAACCTACCAGTCAATTAACCGACAAACCTGTACGTCTTGCGAATGTGGGAGGAAAACCGGAGCACCCGGGAAATACCCACGCGGTCATGGGGAGAACGTACAAACACCGTGCAGACAGCACCCGCAGTCCAGATCGAACCCGGTTCTCTGGCGTCGTAAGGCAGCAACTCTACCACTGCGCCACAGTGCCGCCATTAGCAAATTAAATGTCAAACACATGTCACACAACAGACGCTGAGATCTTGTAAAATAAAAATTTACTTCATTTCCTCTCAAAGAATGAAAATATGTCACTCCGTAAATCTGTAAGCTTACAAAACAAAAATGCCAAGCGTTATCAATAAGATCAGACAGACCAGATTTTAAGCACAGCTGTTCCCCCTGAAAGCTCAACAATGTACTTCTATGCAAAGCCAACTATGTCTAACTGGAGGTGACAGGCGGACTCTCCTTCATGCAATTTTCTTTAACTTTATTCTCTTAAGATGCTCAGAGACTTTAATAGTTACTCTCATCTTTTAGACCAGAAGAAACGCAGACATGGATGAACAACACAAGCCAGCTGAAAGATTAAACTCCCCCCCTTCAAAGAATACTTTCAGCACCACAGACAGTGGCTAGCGACATATGGAAGAATATTCATGTTCATTTGATGAACAGGCAATCAAATATTTTGGGTTCTAACAAGGAACTGCAGATAGACACAAAAAGCTAGAGTAACTCAGCGGGTCAGACAGCATCTCTGGAGAAAAGGAATCGGTGACGTTTCGGCTCAAGGCCCTTCTTCAAACTGAGAGCCAGGGGAAAGGGAAACCAGAGATATAGACAGTGATATAGAGAGATACAGAGCAAATGAAGGAAAGATATGCAAAATGTAACGATGATACAGGCCATTGTTAGCTGTGGACTAGGTGATTAGTTTACATACAATGAGACACAAAAAGACGACTTTGAGGCTAATAGGACAACCTGGGGTTGGGGACAGGGCGGAGAGAGATGATTGCAAGGATAATTTGACCTTCTCTAAGCACCTTATCAATATTAATTCATTCTGAAGAAGGGTCGCGACCCAAAACATCACCCATTCCTTACCTCCTGCCTGTCCCGCTGAGTTACTCCAGCATTTTGTGTCTACCTTCAATATTCACACCGCTGGGTTGTAAACTGCAGATACTGGATTACACCAAATATAGACACAAACTGCTGGAGTAACTCAGAAAGTCAGGTAGCATCTCTGAAGTGTGATGTTTCGGGTCAGAACCCTTCTTCAGACTGATGTTTCCTGTCCATTTCTAACTCGTGTCATCCATGAACTGGATACTGTCATTGGAGGATGGGTGGCTCTGCGCGTGGAAAAGCTTTCTCATAGTCATAGTCTCACAGCACCCAAACAGGCCCTTCGGCCCCACTTGTCTATGCAAACCAAGCTGCTCCTTCTATGCTAGTCCCACCTGTCGCCCATATCAGCTATAACCAAAATCCATAGATAGATACAAAATGCTGGAGTAACTCAGGACAGGCAGCATCTCTGAAGAGAGGGAATGCATGACGTTTCAGATCGAGACCCATATTTCCTACATATAACCAAAATCTGTTATGAGGTCCGTAATAGCAAAGGTAGAATTAACTACTTTCCTTCAGCTAATAAAAATATTACTATGTTGGGCAAAAAGAGGCTGCAATCAATGATTATTGAATGTCAGAACGTGGTGTATGGTAAAACATCAAACATTCACACCTAAATATCCGAAGCGGAGGAACTAAGCGGAGGAACACCTAGGAGTTGGTCTCCAAGCCCTTCAGCTTTGAAGGACATGGGAGTTACTGAATGAGATCAGACTAGAGAATAGGAGATCTGGTCACCTCATGCACAAGTCGCTAATCAAACCCACGTGTCTGCAAATTCATTGACCCGACCTGAACCAAACCTGGAACCGTATCATTACATCTTGCCCCCGACACAAATGCAGCAGATATCTGCCGGAGAAACAGTGGCGCAGCAGTAGAGTTGCTGCCTTGCATCGCCAGAGACCTGGGTTCAATCCCGACTACAGGTGCTGTCCATACGGAGTTTGTACGTTCTCACTGTGACTGCACGGGTTCTCTCCGGGTGCTCCAGGTTCCTCCCACATGCTAAAGATGTACAGGTTTATACGTTAATTGGCTTCTGTAACTTGTAAATTGTCAGTAGTGTGTAGGATAGTGCTAGTGCTGATCGCTGGTTGGGGCGGAGTTGGTGGGCAAGGGGCCTCTTTCCGCACTGCATCTCTAAAATCGCTTTTTAAAATTTTTTATAAATGCGATAGATTATTCTCAGGATATTCACGTTTCACAAACAGACGAATATATGGGCAAAATAAAAATGGAGTGATATCACACCTAGATACACATCATCAAAAAGTTATCTAGTCCACAAATTGTTCTGGTCTTGCATTCGAATGAAACGAGGCTTGTATAATTTAAAGACAACTGTGCCTCTCTTTGGCTTTCAGTAACTTTAGAGGAGGGTTGAAGAAAGAGGTTATTAAAGTTGTCACTCAACTATCTTCCATTATAAAGTGTTAGTTATTGGAACGGACTTTCCTTTATTTTGTTTTCTACAAGTTTTTTTTTTCCTACACACCTGTACATTATTTCAACAAATCAATTAGTTTTAACATCCAGATATTGACCGGACAATGTGTTGTTTCCTGCCTTTGAAAAAGGAGAACGGATAGAATCTTCCATAATCAATGTGCACAGTTAAAGGTTAATTGTTAGGCTTGCGAACCAGTACTTGCTGGCTTAAGTTCTCAACGTCCTGAGCCTGCATGTTGCAACTGCCCTCTTATTGCTGATTTGTAAGCGGCACGGTGGTGCAATGGTAGAGTTGCTGCCTCACAGCGACACGGGTTTGATCCTGACTATGGCTGCTGTCTGCACGGAGTTTGCACGTTCTCCCTGTGACCGTGTGGGTTTCCTCCCACACTCCAAAGACGTGCAGGTTTGTAGGTTATTTAGCTTCGGTAAAAATTGTAAATTCTCCCAAGTGTGTAGGATATTGTGAGTGTATGGGGACAGCTGGTTGGCGGGGAATCGGTGGGCAGAGCGGCCTATTTCCACGCCGTACCTCTAAACCAAAACTAAACACACACGACTACAAAAAGTTGCCGTGCGAGCTAGAACTAAGATTTTACCATATAATCCAACAACATCTATCCTTCCCTTACACAGTTAATCGATTGATTTTTTAAACGAGGGCATTAGCCTGTGATTGAAATTGCCCCCGGCTATCAGAATGCTCTCATTGCTGGTAATACAGTAGGACTATTGATGATTCAACTGATTCAGGAGAGAACAGAGATGGAGGTGATTGCAATATGACTCATGTCTGTGTAATGTCTAGTCAACTATGGACTGCTGATAAGCCACTGCACTGGTACGGTTTATGATGAAGGTACTGTTCTCCTCACGATAATTTGAGATGGATTTAAACGGCTTTACAATTTCCAATTTGAAGACAAAGTGCTGGAGTAACTCCGCGGATCAGGCAGCATCTCTGCAGAGCATGGACAGCTAACGTTTTGGGTCAGGATGCTCTGAAGAAGATTCCCGACCGGAAACTTCACCCATCTTGTGTTCTCCAGAGATGCTGCCTGACCTAACGAGTTACTCCAGTGCGTCGAGTCTTTTTTTGTAAAAAAGCATCGGCAGTTCCTTGCTTCTTCCCGCTGAGTTTCCAATAGACATCAGTGTTAAAATTGCACAGTAAAGACCCTGTCCCACTTTCCGAGTTACTCACGAACTCTCCCGAGTTTTCCCCTTGATTCGAACTCGGAGAATTACAGTAATAACCTTTCAAAGGTACTCGGTCGGGGCTATTTTTTTTTTTTTAAACTCGTGGACATTTTTCAACATGTTGAAAAAATGTCCCGACTTAACTGATGCCCCGAGTTCCTACGGCTGGCATTAGAGCCGCTACGAAACATCTACGGACTCCTACGGGCTCGCTACCGACATTACCCGACATTCCCCGAGTTCGAATCAAGGGGAAAACACAGGAGAGTTCGTGAGTAACTCGGGAAAGTGGGACAGGGCCTTAACTCTGAAAGTCAGGCCCAACCTTATTCACGGTCAAAGGAGTCTCCATCTTCTCATGTCATTGAAGGCTATAACACCAAGTCGCCTTGGATTTGCACTCGGTGACCTATCAAACCTCTGTGATATTGTAACCATACAGTAACTCAGCAGGTCCGGCTGCAATTGCATTCCTGGAGAATCTGGATAGGTGGTGTTTCAAATCCGGACTCTTCTTCAGATCATTAATCCATCAGCATTTTCAAGATGGTGGCAGACAGAGGAGAGGATCGGTGCCACCACGACAAAGGGCCTGTAAGGCCAAGATAAGACTGTACTCTTAAGAACTTCAAACAATTTTGTTGGCAGCAGAAACATGGCGACTCTTTGTGTACTGACTCGATGGAGTCGACTAAAACCCTACAATTCTGCACTTTCCTTCTGCACATAGTGTAATTTTACTGGATAATATGCAAAACAAAGAATTTTGCTGTACCTAGGTACATGTGACAATAGAGTATCATCAGCAGCGGGGCACAGAGGTGCAGCGGTAGAGTTGCTGCCTTACATTTCCGGAGACCCGGGCTCGATCCTGACTACGGGTGCCGTCGGTACAGAGTTTGTACGTTCACCCAGTGACCAGGTTGGTTTGCTCTAGTTTCCTCCTACACTTCAAAGACGTACAAGTTTTATAGCTTAATTGTCTTCTGTTGTGTGTCTGCGTCCACGTGCGAGTTAGTGTTCGGGATGATCATTGGTCGGTGCAAACTCGGTGGGCCACAGGGCCCGTTTCCATGCTGTATCTCTAAAGTCTAAAAATCATCATCATTGTATACGAGAACCAAAATTCAACCTGCCTTCTGGGCATATTTTTGAGGTTGGCTCTTCATAAAAAAAGGAACCATTCAATTTTATTTCCAGGATAATCGCTGTTTTATATCTCAAGTGGTTGGAAAACCTATTGCACAATTCCCATTTTAAATCTGAAACTCATTTTAAACCAACACGGAATTTAAAGAGAATGAACATTCATCAAATTTTATTAACATCTTGGAAACTACAGAAACAGCAAAGTAGAGGTTCTTTTTTTTTTCCTTTCCTGCCCATCACTCCTCTAGCCACCAAATTTATTTCCCAATTTTGCATTGACATAACTGTGCTGGTGAAATTAAAATCAAACACAAAAGAATAGAAACATAGAGAATAGGTTCAAGAGGCAGCCATTTGGCCCTTCGAGCCTGTACCGCCATTCATTGTGATCATGGCTGATCATCCACAATCAGTAACACGTGCCTGCCTTCTCCCCATATCCCTCGATTCCGCTAGCCCCTAGAGCTCTATCTAACTCTTTTAAATTCATCCAGTGAATTGGCCTCTACTGCCTTCTGTGGCAGACAATTCCACAAATTCACAACTCTCTGGGTGAAAAAGTTTTTTCTCATTTCAGTTTTAAATGGTCTCCCTTTATTCTTAGACTGTGGCCCCTGGTTCTGGACTCCCCCATCATTGGGAACATTTTTCCTGCACCTAGCTTGTTCAGTATATGCATAGGTATATGTATGTACGCATTTTATATATATATATGCAGTGCACATATATATATATACGTGTACATACATGTATGCAGATACATAACATAAATATATTATATGTATCTGCGAGTATGTGTGCATATACATACGCACTGAACTTTTTTTCTCATTTATTATATTGTTTACTGGCTACTATGTTTACATATCCTGTTGTGCTGCTGCAAGTAAGAATGCCATTGTCCTATCTGGGACACATGCCAATTAAACACTCCCGATGCATGTTTAAAGTGTTAAGTGTGGTTGATCATCGCATGTACTGAACCAGAACAATGAAATTCTTCCTTGAAGTTGCGTGCCATATCTATATCTCAATAGATAACACAATACAACAAACAACCAAAAAGTCCTATGAATGAAAAGAACAATATTAGTATAAATCAAAAGAAAAGCCCCAAGTCCCTATAGCAGCCGAGACAGTATGTAGTTTAAAGCTTTGTTGACGTTCAATAGCCTGATGGTTACAGGCTTGGCCAATTGTGCTTTGCTAATGGATAGTGTAAATGTATGAAATAGAATATCTATTTGATTAGACACATAGTTAAGTTATTACATTACATGATAAAGTATAGCCAATGTTAGGTATATTGATGGGGAAAAAAAAAAAATTGCTGACAACTTTAGCTTAATTTGTAATTGATAGGCATCTACATATTTTTGTCTCCAAAGACAGTATTCGGTACAACTATTCCAAAAGTATTCAATAATAATGGATTTATTTTTCTAATCTGCTTTCCTAGCCAAGAACGTCACATACAGGAGTGGCCATGATTTATTTCTCCGTGATCTATAGCTACTGTTCAAATAATATGACACAATATTTTAATATTTAATGCAGTAGGCTATAAATCTTTGGGATAAATACTAGAAATATTTATCGTGGGAGTCATTTCCCTGTGTATCCATAAGTATGATTGGTTTTCTTTTTGTGCATTGAGGATGGAGTATGATAGATTTTTCTCTGATATGCCCAAGTTTGAATAATCAGTTTGAGAGACAGGAGATCAGGAAAGTTTCTTCACCCACAAGAGACCACAATTTACAACTCGACAAATTAAATCAACTGAAATTTAGATTGGATCCATATTAGATTTTTTTTTAATCTCTAGTAGACCCACCCAGGCAATTATCTACAGGTAAATGCTAAACAAAATGCTTTTAGCTTTGACGTCATAAAAGGAAGTGCAAATGCTGGTTTATACCAAAGAGAGACACAAAATGCTGGAGTAATGGATAGGTGACGTTTCGTGTCAGGGACCCGTCCTCAGATTGATGATTGGGACCACGTGGGTTTTCTCCAGCTCCTGGCCTTCAGTCAGAAGAAGGGTTCCGACAAGAAACGTCATCTCTCCATTATCTGCAGAGATGCTGCCTGACCCACTGTGTCACTCCAGCATTTTGTGTCTGTCATGATTTATTATATTGTTGCCCTCATTTTCACAGCTCAGTCACTGAAGAATTCACCTTATACATTCCATTTTTGGGAACTGTGTGCTGATCAAACGGTGCAGGTCACGGTGGATTTTCACCTCCACAAGATCTGTACAAAACAATCCCACTCTAGTGGCAGTTAACCAATGATGACTGTTTGACAGCACTGGGCCTGTACTCGCTGGAATTTAGAAGAATGAGGGGGGCCTCATTGAAACATACAGAATAGTGAAAGGTTTGGATAGAGTGGATGTGGGGAGGATGTTTCCACTAATGGGAGAGTCTAGGACTAGAGGTCATAGTGGCAGAATTAAAGGACATTCTTTTATGAAGGGTATGAGGAGAAATGTCTTTTGTCAAAAGGTGGTGAATCTGTGGAATTCTTTACCACAGAAGGCTGTGGAGGCCAAGTCGGCGGATATTTTTAAGACAGAGATAGATAGATACATGCTTGTGAAAGAAGGAATTGCAGATGCTGGTTTCAACCAAAGATAGGCACAAAAAGCTGGAGTAACTCAGTGGCAGCATCTCTGGAGAGAAGGAATGGGTGACATTTCAGGTTGAGACTCATCTTCAGACAGATAGATTCTTGATTAGTACGTGTCAGAGGTTATGGGGAAAAGTCAGGGGAATGGGGTTAGCAGGGAGAGAAATCAGTCATGATTGGATGGCGGAGTAGACTTGATGGGCTGAATGGCCTAATTCTACTCCTATCACATGACCAGAGCATATCTCTGGCTATCTTTGTGGTGGGACAAGGAATTGACGGTGGACATAGCTATGCCAATCTGGAGGGAGAATCATTAATTGTGCGCTTATCACTCACATCACAGGGCATAATTTGAACAGTAGAGTGGCCTTGCTGGTAGCGATGCTGCCCCACAGCACCAGAGATCTGGGTTCGATCCTGACCTTGGGTGCTGTCTGGGTGAAGTTTGCACGCTCTCCCTGCGGCTCTGTGGGGATTTTCTACGCATGCTCCGGTTTCCTCCCACATCGCCAAAGACGTGCGGGATTGCAGATTAATAAATTGCCCTACCAATTGGTAATAATTGTAATTGTAAAAAAAAAATCTGTAGAACTTGCTCCTAATGTACAGGGAATGGATACGAAAATGGGATAACAAAGAACAGGTGGTCGATGATTGGCGTGGACTCGGTGGGCTGAGGAGCCCGTTTTCTTGCTGTCTCTTAGATTGGTTTAGTTTGGAAATACAGCGTGGAAACAGGCCCTTTGGCCCAATGGGTCCATGCCGACCAGCTATCTCTGTACACTAGCACTATCACAAGGGACAATTTACAATTTCACCAAAGCCAATTAACCTACAAACCTGTCTGACTTTGGAGTGTGGAAGGAAACCGGAGCGCCTGGAGTTCAGCCACGTGGTCACGGGGAGAATGTACAAACTCCGCACAATCAGCACCCATAGGCAGGATCGAACCAGGGTCTCTGGTGCTGTAAGGCAGCAACTCTGCCGCTGAGCCACCGTGCAGCCCCTACCTCAAAACTAAACTGCATTATCGATCCCCACATTTTAGAATCAGCGTTCATAGCAACAGAATGAATGAATACATTGTCACGTGTGGCATGTCACAGTTAAATTTGTTGCTTGCTTACCCAAGGTATGCAAATAGTCGCCATGAAAGGGCACTGACAAAATGACAAGGTATACACAGTAGCCGAGCAAGCTACCCATTTGTTCTTCCCCTCCCCCATGCCAGGTTTCCCTTTGTTCTCCTTCCCCCTCGCTCATGGCGGTCTCCCCACGCCGTGTCCCCATTTTTCCTTCCCTCGGCAGCGCCGTCCTCACTCCCACGTGGACCGACCTCGTCAGTTAGTCGGCGACAGCCCTTTACTGCCCTAAATCAACCATGGCCTTCATTAACCACTTGTGTCATTTACTGTCAAATTATATCTGTGCAGCGGTATGATCCCCGAGGGCATAATGAGGAAATGGTTTGAAACTCATTTCCCATCATATGCTTAATGATCAACTGACAGAGAAAACATTCATCCCATCAGACAGGCCGGGATTTGATCTAAGTTTCCAAAACTTAAAAGGACCATGTGTAACCGACTACATCAGTCACCTTCAGTCACGCTGCAAGCTTGTGATGAAAGCCGATAATATTCATGTTATTTAACGAGGATCATTTTACCAGGAGGTCTGAAGCAGTCACCAATAAATATAGATGTGGTTAGAGGATTAGATTTAAAGGCATTGACACGATTGCAGTGGGACCACTGATTACTGAACAGTATCTAATGTCTAGTCCTCATTAATGAGGGCAAATGGGGGAAATATTAGATCAGCAAAATTACTGAGTTGTACAATACACTGCCTAATACACTGTGGAGCAAAGATACTCAAGCCTTCTACGATCTTTGCTGTGGAGCAGGTTACCCGATACCCACTGGGATTCAAAACCCTTTCTGCACTAGTTTCTGAAAGCATTATGGGCCTGTCCCATTTACGCAACTTTTTCGGCGACTGCAAGCGCTCATCATAGGTCGTTGCAGGTCGCCAACATTTTTCAGCATGTTGAAAATCCAGCGGCGACCAGAACAAGGTACGACTCTTTGGGCGACTACTCGCGACCATACAGGCTTCACCCCGCGACATTTCGCCAGGGTGTTGCCTGTATGGTCATGAGTCGTCTCCTCAGTCGCCCAAAGAGTCGTAGCGCCTTTCTCGGCACCGCTGGATTTTCAACATGTTGGAGATTTTCGGTGACCTGCAATGACCTACGACGGGTGCCAGACCATGGGCGATGCATCCTGGTCGGATGCATGCCTGGACGATGTCATATGGAGGACAGGCTGCTGCCCATGCAGCACATCCCCCCCCCTATCCACGTTGCTGATTAATCCAAAGGAACAGCAGGGCCGCTACAGTTTTGCACCAGCGCTGTTGCAGGAGCTGCCAGAGTGAGGTTGTAGACAGCGATGAGCTGCCTTAGGGGCTCCGGCTCCAGATTTTCTTGAGGTTTACTCCAGGAGCCTTTTCCATGACTGTATAGTCACAAGGCAGTGGAGGTTTTAAATTAGAGTTTTCCCTCTCCTAGATGGACTGCCTTCCCAGGCTGACGAGCCCCATCTGCCTGAGACTCGTGGGGGCGGGAGCGTCTACCTTCCAGTGCAGGTCTATAGCACCTGCCCACTGCCCAGGGACAGGCCCATTGATGAAACACCTCATCCCAAAGAAAATCTATGGGGAGAGTGTAGAGCAGCATAGTGGCTTAGTGGTAGACACTTCTACAAGCCCAACCCTCATCCTCCTGTGCTCCATGGCATAATGTCCTAGCCTGCCCAACCTCTCCACATAGCTCAGGCCCTGGCAACATCCTTGTGAGTCTTCTCTGCACTCTATCGTGTTTGGCTGCAGATTAGTCACATGGCTGTTGGCGGTGTTGATTATTTGTTCAATACGTCGAAATGTAAACAGCAATGTAAAATCTATGCGGCTTTGCGGCAATTATCTACTCACCACGTTGATGAACCTCAACAGTCCTTTATATCCTTTAAAACCTTTTAAATCTTTTTGCCAGATCATTACAAACCCAGTGGTGAACTGAGGCTTCCTGTTCATGTCAAGTGGGAGAAACTAAAGTTCTCCACAGACCATTCAGACAGAGGAAAGTCGGAAATGATTGAGGTTGTCAAAATTTTACTCCCCATTACGCAGGATAAAATACAAACCAATGTACCATTGACAGGATATTTCCCCAGAAATTGTGGGAATCCAGCCAAAATACACTCATTTGCATCCAACTGAAGCATAACCTGCAATATGTTGATATTTTTATGACACGCACAAAATATTTGGCCTCATAAATTTTGCTTTGCCTTCCTCCCACAGATGCTGCCTGACCTGCTGAGATACTCCAGCACGTTGTGTTTTGCTCAGAACTCCAACATCCGCAGTTCCTTGCTTCCCTGGGGTGGCAGGGTGGAGCAGCAGTAGAGTTGCTGCACCCAACACATTTCTCATTACGAATTTTTAAACACTGCAAACATAGAACCAGCAGCCACTGTAAAATAAACCTAGCAATTTTTAGTCATCCCACTTGCTCATTTACATGCCCAAGTTGTGGTGACTCTCAGTTGAATCGCTGGGGAAAGTGTTCAAACGATTCAAGCAGCTTTGTATATCACTACCACATCTGACATCTTGGTCCAACATCCAAGATGGCAGACACTTGGTCCAACATCCAAGATGGCAGACATCCAAGATGGCGACTCTTTGTGCGCTAGTCACAGACGTGGCTCTGCAATCACGCTTTACAATCACTCCACACTTTTAAATCTCTACACCGTCAGCAACATTTCTTCCTTTAACTACGCTCTTCTTTATCTCCTCTCAGATCTGTCTATCTCCGACTCCCGGGAGCAGAAGTCCTCCACTATCTACCTCATTGGAGATCCTTGCACTTTCTTTGATCGGACTTTACCTTGCACTAAACAGGATTCCCTTTATTGCCCGATTGTAATCATGCATAGTCTTTCCGTTGTCTGGTTAACACTCAACTTAAGCTTTTCAACCTGACTTGGTACAAGTGACAATTAAACTTAAACTCATCCGATTCACCACATGTTGAGAGGCATGAATCAGTCCTTTGACCATTCTGTTACAGACATGATGGGGTTTGACAACACCTTTCCCGCACTTGACATCAGAATGAATCATGACCATTACTGTACCACACCACACCGGCAGCCTTATCAGCAAGGACCAAGCACAAGCAACGTTTGAAACTGGTGTTCTTAAGCATTTGGGAGATTATAGAGTCATAGAATGATACAGTGTGGCAGCAGGCCCTTAGGCCCAACTTGCCCACACCGGCCAACATATCCCATCTACACTAGTCCCACCTGCCCACATTTGGTCCACATCCATCCAAACCTGTCCTATCCATATACCTGTCCTAACTGTTTCTTAAATGTTGGGATCGTCCCTGCCTCAACTACCTCCTCTGGCACCTGGTTCCCTACACCCACCGTGTTAAAAAGTTACCTCTCAGATTCCTATTAAATCTTTTCTCCTTCACCTTAAAACTATATCCTCTGGTCCTCGATTCACCTACCCTGGGCAAGAGACTCTGTGCATCTGCGATTCAAAATTCAAGAACAATCATTCAAGAACCAGAGGAAACGGGCATAAGGTGAGAGGAGAAAGATTTAATAGGAACCCAAGGGGAAACTTTTCACAAATGGTGAATGGAACGAGCTGCCAGAGAAGGTAGCTGAGGCAGGTACTATTGCAACGTTCAAGAAACATTTAGACAGGTATTTGGATAGGATAGGTTTAGAGGGATGTGGGCCAAACACAGGCAGGTGGGACTAGTGTAGATGGGACATGTTGGTCAGTGTGGGCAGAAGGGCCTGTTCCCACAATGTTTGACCCTATTTCACAAGCAGCTTGAGCAAATAAACTAAGACATTTTACACAAGCAGCAAGCCCCGCTGGCAATCCCACAAAACTTTATGAACATCTAATCATCTTGAGCACAAGTAGCTGAAAACCCAATCGTCAATATAGATGATAAATTTTGCAATTAATCTTAATGAGAAATGTGTTTGTAGCCATCCTCACCAAGCACCTGCTTCGCCAGTGTAAGAATATGTGGGAATCTGAACACACAGTGCCCAGTAAATAACTCAACGCTGGATGGTTTACTTAACATTAAAACATGGGCAGGATGGAACTGCAGATGCTAGTTTACACCGAAGATAGACACAAATCGCTGGTGTAACTCAGCGGGTCAGGCAACATCTCTGGACAAAAGGAAAAGGTGACGTTTTGTGCCACAAACCCTCTTCAGATTCAGTGTCAGGGGAGAGTGAAACTAGAGGTATGAAAAGGTAGACAACAAATCAGAGCCGGCACCGATGACTCCAGAAAATTGGAGACCACAATGATCCATTGTTGGCTGTGGAAGATGTGATAACTAAGGGGAAGAACTGGCAGGGTGACTGCGGGGGAAGGGGGGGGAGGATAGGGAATGCAAGGATTAGAGAAATCAATATTCATACTGCTGGGTTGCAAGCTGCCCAAGCAAAATATGAGGTGCTGTTCCTCCAATTTACATGTGGCCTCACTCTGACAGGGGAGGAGGCCCAGGACAGAAAAGTCATTTTGGGAAAGGGAAGGGGAGTTAAAATGTTTAGCAACCGGGAGATCGCGTAGGCTTACATAGACCGAGCGCAAGTGTTCAGCGAAATGATCGCCAGTCTGTCCTTGGGCATATTAACTAGACTGCAGAATTTCTTTCTCCCCGACTCATGGCTACCCTAACAACCAACGCGCTGCCATAATATTAGATTCAAAATCTTAACAATAGAACGAGCTTCCCTCTCTCTCTACTTTTAATCATTTTTCTTTCCCATCAGCCTTAAGTTCCTTTGATCCTTCGGACATACACTTTGGTAAAAGGAATAAAGACATCGACTATTTTCTAATTGGGGAGAGGATTCGGAAATCGGACTTGGTGCAAAAGGCCTTGGAAGTGCTGGTGCAAGATTCTCAAAAGGTTAATTTGCAGATTGAGTCTGTAGTAAGGAAGGTAAATGCAATGTTAGCAGCCATTTTGAAAGGACTCGAGTATAAAAGCAGGGTGGTAAAGCTGAGGCTTTATAAGGCCCGGGTCAGATCACATTTGGAATAATGTGAGCAGCTTTGCGTCCATATCCGAGGAAGGCATTGGAGAGGTTTACGAGCATAAACGAGGATGATTGGGCTAACATATGAGGAGCGTTTGAAGGCACTGGGCCTGTATTCACTGGAGTTTGGAATGACGAGGGAGGATCTTACTAATGAAAGGCCTGGATAGTGTGGATGTGGAGAGGAGTGGGGAAGTCTAGGGCCAGAGGGCACAGCCTCAAAATAAAAGGACATACCTTTAAATCGGAGATGAAGGAATTTCTTTGGCCAGAGTGTGGTGAACCTGTGGAATTCCTTGCCACAGATGGCAGCGGAGGCCATCATCGGGTATTTTTAAAGTGGAGCATGACAGGGTCTTGATTATTACAGGTGTCAAAAGGTTGCAGGGAGAAGGCAGGAGAATGGGGTTGAGAGGGAACGATAGATCAGCCATGATCGAATGGCAGAGCAAACTCAATGGTCTAATTCTGCTTGCTTATCTTCTGAACACATCCATTACAATACCATGCAGCAATGGTTGTCAGTTGGAGTGTTTCTTTGTTAATTTTCCAACTTAGAGAAAAATCAACTTTTCAATGTCTGCAGTGAGCTGTTTATTACCGAGGTCAGCGTGTGCTACATTCATTGTGCTGGCACAGAGCCGCGTCTGGTTTAGATTCGACAACAGTGACAAACGTGGGCAAGGTTGAATAACTTACATTTATAAACCAGTGAAAAATGAGCATTTTGACAACCTGCAGATTCATGAGTTTATTAAAGAACACTGTTTGTCTTCATCCGTTTTGTTAAAAAGGCTGTAATGTCATTTTAAGAAGTAAGAGAGCACATAAACCCCATGTGTCACAACAGACACCACAGTCAAGTTCCAGAGTTGTGTCTCACCAGTGTTTTGTGGGGTGAATATAAATGGGATAAACACTGTTCGTCTTCCACATAAAAGCAAAATGTTTTCCATTAATTTTATAAAACTGAACAAGTTATAGGATTAGAATTAGGCCATTCGGCCCATCGAGTCCACTCTGCCATTCAATCATGGCTGATCTCGGCCTCCTCGTCTCATTTTCCCCGCCTTCTCCACATAACCCTCGACACCCCGTTCTAATCAAGAATTTGTCTATCTCTGCCTTAAAAATATCCACTGATGGCCTCCATAGCCCTCTGTGGCAATAGGTTCCACAGATTCACCACCCTCTTGCCAACTTCAAAAATAAGCATGACCTTTTGATAAGAGGGTGGGGTTAGAAACATAGAAAATAGGTGCAGGAGTCGGCCATTTGGCCCTTCGAGCCAGCACTGTCATTCAATATGATCATGGCTGATCATCCAAAATCAGTACCCCGTTCCTGCTTGTTCCCCATATCCCTCGATTCCTTCAAAATGAAATTGAAAAGGAAAAAGCCCCAAAAGCTAAATCTAACTCTTGAAAACACCCAGTGAATTGGCCTCCACTGCCTTCAGTGGCAGAGAATTTCGCAGATTCACCACTCAGTCCTAAATGGCCTGCCCTTTATCCTCAAACTGGAATCCTCTAGTTCTAGATTCCAACATCAGGAATATTTTTCCTGCATCGACCCTGTCCAATCTTCTAAGAATTTTACATGTTCCCATTCTATTAGATCCCCTCTCAAAGCTTCTAAATTTCAGCAAATACAAGCCCAATCAGCCCAAGTGAATACAAGATGTGGGTGAAAAGGTTCAAACAGTTTTGCTTCCCTGTTCTCTCTCTTTTCTTCCCCTAGCTCAAGCCAACTGTCCATCACTAGATGATTACAAATTGCCAATGCACACTGAATATATGATTCAGTTTGTTGCAAAATTTCCTCAGACGTTGAAAGATGTCACCTCCTTTTGTCACAAAGCTCTCAAGTCTTCCTGAGCTAACTGCATAAACAAGCGTGGGAGTAATACGACTTCTCATTTTTGCTCAGTTAGTTTTTTTTTTAAAGTTTGGTATATTGTCACGTGTACCGAGGCACAGTGGAAAACTTTTTGTAGCGTGCTAACCAATCAGTAGAAGACTATAGATGATTACAATCAAGCTGGCCACAGTGTACAGATACAGAGTAAAGAGAATAATGTTTAGTGCAGGATGAAGTCCAGTTAAGTCTGATGAAAGATAGTCTGAGGACATTGGTTTACACACACACACACATTTCCATATTCATTCAGTTTGAACCATGATAGATTTTTTTTGTTCTGGACACTCACAAGAAATTATAACACAGCAGCAAAGAAGAATGGAGGCAGTTTTAAAGAGGCTGCTTCATCATTTTCATAAGGAGATTCAATTAAATCAGACATTTCTGATGTTCAGTAACTCTTACTAACTTAGCCAAAACAAAACGCAATGTATACGGGAGCTTTTTTTTTTTTAAAGTTTAGTTTAGTGATAGTGTGGAAACAGGCCCTTCCACCTGAGTCAGTGTCGACCGGCGATCCTTGACCACTTGCACTATCCTACAGACTACATACTCAATTTACACAAGCCAATTAGCCTACATTGGATGGTACACAAAAATGCTGGAGAAACTCAGCGTGTGCAGCAGCATCTATGGAGCGAAGGAAATAGGCAACGTTGCGGGCCAAAACCCTTCTTCAGACTTCAGACTCCAGTCTGAAGAAGGGTTTTGGCCCGAAACGTTGCCCATTTCCTTCGCTCCATAGATGCTGTTGCACCCGCTGAGTTTCTCCAGCATTTTTGTGCACCTTCGATTTTCCAGCATCTGCAGTTCCTTCTTGAACACTTAGCCTACAATGGATTGTGGAGAAAACCCACGCGGTCACGGGGAGAATGTGCAAACTTCATACCGACAGCACTCGTAGTCAGAATCGAACCTGGGTATCTAGCACTGCAAGACAGCAACTCTACCGCTGTGCTGTCTTGTAATGGTCCAAGTTTAAAAGAAAAATGCAAGCTTCAATATCAAAAAATATAAATGAATCCAGACGTAATTGTGATCAGCTGGGAATAAATTAATCCAACGCAGGCTCGACACTCCATGCTTTATCTCCCTGCAATTTGTAATGTTTGACTGCATTTCGGAACAATGCTGCAAATCTTTCATTACACCTCATTGATTCTGGACAAATTCTCTGCCAGTCTCAATGGGGAGAAGGCAAATATTTGCTCGTTGGCAAGTTTTGAAGATGCAAATCCTCAACAATTGGTCCTTGAAGGCCCATTTATCCAAGAGCTTGGTCTTTGCTCACAAGAAGCGTCTTTCACCAGTTTATTAAGCACCAGCCTATTTTTTTTTTTTAAGAAACGCAATAGATAAACTTGGCGCCTTGTGTGTTCTTCCCCCACCCAGACTACCGTTCAAACATAGAATTTTAATGCAATCTGCGTGAAGTTCAGAACAAAAGATTTCCCTTTAGGCAAAATGGATTTGCCATTATGAAAAAAAACAAAAAACAGCCTTTTACTGGATGTTAATTAAATGAGAGGTCCTGAAGGATAATTTGAGGTAACTTCTCACCTCAACAAGCATGTTAATGGATGTCGTTTTAAGAGCCCTTTTTCAATCTATATAAAGGTCCTTAAGCAATTGTAGGTTAAATTAAAACCTCGCTCGCACATACATGTATTGATAGTTCTTTACTTGCATGATGCTTGAATAGAATTTTGCTAATTAAACATACTTTATTGACCAAAATTAGAAATTCAGAAGGATAAAAGGCCGGTCAATTATTCCATCATCCAGACAGCTGCCTACAGCACAATGAGTAATATGTGGACCTGGACCTCGTAGTTCTCAAGAGATTTTCTGATTGCTCTCTGATAATAACAAACTGGCTGCATTTCAAAAAAATTAAATAAAACTGAACAGAATAGGTTTTCAGTCAACCATTTATAAGCTGGCTAATTGACACACACTTTTTCCTGAGAAGCATCAGTAATATTTTACTGCCAGATGATAAAAGCGCAACGTGTGATGATTCCACCCAGTGGGAGAGTCTAGGACCACAGGTCATAGCCTCAGAATACAACCACGTTCTTTTAGGAAGGAGATGAGGAGACATTTCTTTAGTCAGAGGGTGGTGAATCTGGGTAATTCTTTGCCACAGAAGGCTGCGGAGGCCAAGCCAATGGATATTTAAGGCAGAGATAGATCGATTCTTGATTAGTATGGGGTATCAGAGGTTCCAGGGAGAAGGCAGAAGAATAGGGTTGAGAGGGAAAGATAGATCAGCTATGATTGAATGACTGACCTTATGTAGCAATGTTACAAAATTTTGAGATTTAAAAAATCAAGTCTGCAATTTATCCCATCAGATAAAGCATAAAAAGAAGTTTAATTTGACACCTAATTCACTTTCATATCTCAAGTAATAAAAAGTTTATGGCCATTTTCATACTCGGAAATTAGCATCTTGTTCCCTATTGATTTTCTATGGACATAACAAAAAAGCTGTGATCATGGACAGTCAAAAGCCCATAACCTTCTTAAAAATTAAGAGAACTGAATGAAATTTTCAGTTATCATAGATTGAACCATTCTGAAACAAATATAAAATAATCTTACTTGGATGACCTGAAATTAAAGCATATAATTAGTTAGTTACCCAATTGTAGCTAATTTCAAACTTCAATTACTAGATCTAAACATCTATCCATTTCTTAATAAATGATTAACATTTTTAAATAGCCTAAGTGTCCAAATAATATTCACAAATAATTCACAATAAAACATGATTTTTAAATCTCATTTACATCAATTTATAGGCCAAATGGAAGGAATTTAGTGTTCAATTGCTGTAAATTAAAGTCCATTTTAAATCGGCTTTCTAGTGGGTTCCTGTGAACGCGCTGGTTTAGAACGTTCACATTGCGCTGGATTTGTGCCCTCAAATGCCCAGAAAAATACTGCGGGATATAAAGAGCCCAAAATGAACTACTCGCTATAGTAAACTTTATATACAGGGTTCTTAAGAAGCCCCTTTTAATGTAAAAATAAGGTACATACCTTTAATTGTTTGCTTTATAAAACCCTGGGGCTGCGAGAGGTCGCGGTTTGAGAGAGTGATTTTAAAACTATTATTACTATTATTCGAGGCCTATAAAACTAATAATACCTTTTGCGACGGGGTCTTTCAGCGACTTTTCGTTAATGATTTACTAGGCTGAACATCTTCGATTGGAACAGCCTAGTAAAAATCGCGTTTTAAACCCGCCCCCTCAAAACAGCGCCAAAATCGCACACACGGGCTGGGGCAGATTCTCAGCGACGAGTCAGGTAGGTTTTGCAACATACCTACCTTATGGTACATGGAATAATAGGTCGTAATGCTGAGAGAAATCAGTTTATTTATTCATGTGTGTATATATTTATATGATGATATATGGACACACTGATCTGTTTCGTAGTCAATGCCTACTATGTTCTGTTGTGCTGAAGCAAAGCAAGAGTTTAATTGTCCTATCAGGGACACATGACAATAAACTCACTTGAACTTGAGAGTGGGTGCCCATTTGAGAAGTAGAGATGTTAAAACAATCTTTAATCCATATTTGCCTCTGAAGAAAGCATGATTTTGAAGCAGGAAGTGTAGCCAATTACCTATCTCTAGAACTAACGTTGTTCAGTCTGATGAGCACAAGAAATGTGCTTTAATAGTCAGCTGAATGAGATTACTTCAGGTCTTGTGATAGTCTGGCCAAAATAAAACTGCTTGCTTTTCTACACGGCTATTGCATAGACACAGGAGTACCTACCTTCTAAGGGAAGAGGCAGAATAAAGGTAGATATACTCGTCAACCAGAGCTCTCTCCATCAACTTAGCCCCATTACAGAAAAGAGCCTCATTCTATCAGTAACCAAACAGTCCCACCATTCCTTCTAGATTGGAAAGACAGTGCTGGAGTAACAGTGGGTCAGGCAGCATCCCTGGAGAACAAAAGATCCCATAGCATCACCTACCCACGTGTTCCAGATATGCTGCCTGACCCACTGAGTTACTCCAGCATTTTCCACATTTCCTCAGTCAACCAGTGTCGACAGTTCCTTGTTTCTCCATTACTTCTAGATACCGAGACTTCATAAGCAGCCAAAACTCAGTAGCTTTCATTGTGTCCTTCCATTCTAATGGAGTGCCAGTACCAACATGTGCACAATGCACCTTTTAACACATCACAGCAAAATATTTGACCATTAAACTTTCACTGAGAAGGAATCATTTTAAACAGTACATATTGTTTCAGCATTTAAGGGTTTTTAAAATGAAGCTCACAAACATAGACAATTTTTTTTTCTCTTTTAAAAAATTGAGTCCTCATAAATGAGATTTTAAATAATCTTAACTGCAGCCAAAACGTTCCCGATTCTTATTTTGTCCCTTTTCAAGTGGCTATAAAAGTGCATGATGCACGTTGCTGAAAAGGGAACATGCTTTGTACTCGAGATGAAGCAAGCACATCAAAACGATGCATAGAAATTGGGGTCGAAACAAGGGTAGACTTGCTGAATCACAGCGTGCCACAGACACAGGCTGCAGGTGCTGCCTATACAGTTTGTTCTCCCTGTGACTGCGTGGGTTTTCTCCAGGTGCTCTGGATTTCTCCCACACTCCAAAGACATGCAGGTTTGTAGGTTAGTTGGCTTTGGTAAAAATCGTCCCTAGAGTGGGATAGTGCGAGTGTAGAGGGCGATTGCTGGTCAACATGGACTGGGTGGGCTAAAGGGTCTGTTTCCACACTGCATCTCAAAAATCTACAGTAAAGTCTAGTACAGGACAACACACACACCATTGAATCTATAAAGATTGAAGTCTGAAGAAGGGTTTGACGAAACGTTGACTATTTCCTTTCCTCCATAAACGCTGTCGCACCTGCTGAGTTCTCCAGCACTTTTGTATACCATTGAATCTATAAATCAGTGTACACTTTCTTTTCATCCCCATGTATATATTTAGCTTGCCCTTGCACAAGCCAAGCTAGCAAACATTACAAATGATTCCAAGGAAAAAAGATCGAACAATGCTGAAAGTTGTTCGTGCAACCTTTTGCTGGTGAGGAAAGAGCAATAATGAAACACATTTCATGAATTTCAAAGAAAGAAAGGAGTCTAAATGACAACCTTTTGTGACACCTTTGACTGGGATTAGAACCGCAATACTTTAAACATAAAGTGGAGACGCAAGAAACTGCAGATGTTGGAATCTTGCGTGGAAAACAAAAGGCTGGAGGAATTATGCAGCTCGGGCAGCATCTGTGGAGGGAAAGGAAAAGGACAGACGGCGTTTCAGATCGGGACTCTTCTGAGGGTCTGAGGTTCTGTACCAGCCTGAAGGGTCTTGATCCAAAACGTCGTCTGTCCATTTTCACCACAGATGCCGCCCGACCCAGGGAGTCACTCCAGTCTTCGTTTTTTTTTTGCACCAAAATCATAAAAGTTAAAAAGCCCACAAATTACATGCAACATAAAACTGTTGCACCAAACTTCAAATGAAACAGCCTACAGGTTAGAATGAGAAGGATATTGGTATGAGGATTAGTTTAGAGATAGTGCAGAAACAAGCCCTTTCGGCCCAGCAGATTGCAAGGTTTATTCTCATTGATTTCTTCCCAAGCTGAGGGAGGCACAGTGGCATACTGGTAGAGCTGCTGCCTCACAGCACCAGAGACGCAGGTTCAATCGTGACCTCAGGTACTATCTGTGTGGAGTTTGTACATTTTCCCTGAGACTGCGTAGCTTTCCTTCTGGTTCCCTCCCACATCCCAAAGATGTGTGGGTTTTGTGAAACTGCTCTCCAGGTGTGTGTAGGAAGTGGGACAACATAGAACTAGTGTGAATGGGAAATCGATGGCGGGCTTGGACCTGGTGGGCAGTAGGGCCTGTTTCCATACTGTATCTCCAAACTCAGATTTGTATTTTAGCTGGGTCTTTAAAGAATTAGATTTTTTTTGTTAAAACGATCCAAAGAAAGTGCCGTATTGCTGTCCATTAAAGATAGTAGGCCAACGTAATCTAATGTATTAGAGGAACGCAAATTGGAGGACCAGCACCTCATATTTTGCTCAGGCAGCTTACAACCCAGTGGTATGAAAATTCTTTCTCTAATTTTATGCAACTTTTGCACCTCTCTTTCGATCCCTTCCCCACCCTAGTCGTCCAGCCAGGTCTACTGTTTGCATCCATATATCCCTTTGTTATCACCGCTTCCATGGCCAACAATGGAACATTGTGGGCTCTACCTTCCCTCGGTCATCGGTGCCGGCTTGGATTTGTTCCGAACCTTTTCATACCTCTAGTTTCCCTCTCCCATGGCTCTCAGTCCGAAGGGTTTTGACCAGAAACGTCACCTATTCCTTTTCACCAGAGATGCTGCCCGACCCGTTGAGTTACTCCAGCATTGTGTGTCTACCCAAGGCATTAGCTACTCACAGACAACAAACAGATACTTGTCCACATTTGCCCAGCAGAACACTAAAGTGCAACGAATAATGGTTTTGAAAAAATGTCCCTTGGCATAGATTAATCTATGCTGACATATGTGGTAAAGACAAGCAATGGGATTTATGCATGACATCACTCTCAGCTGAGAAAGATGGATAATTATTGTAATGAGAGCCCAGAAGGAAATAAAATAGTTTGAATGCACAGAGAATAATGGCTTACAGGCCAAGATACCTCATTCAGTCTATATAGATATAAAACGCTCAAGAAGGAACTGCAGATGCTGGAAAATCGAAGGTAGACAAAAGTGCTGGAGAAACTCAGCAGGTGCGGCAGCATCTATGGAGCGAAGGAAATAGGCAACGTTTCGGGCCGAAACGTGGCCCGAAGAGGGAATTCGGCCCGAAACGCTGCCCATTTCCTTCGCTCCATAGATGCTGCTGCACCCGCTGAGTTTCTCCAGCACTTTTGTCTACCTTAGATATAAAACGCACTAGTCTGAAAAAGGTTTCCAACCCAAAATGTCACCCATCTCAGGCAGCATCTCTAGAGAACATGGATCGAGACACTTCTTCAGAAAGAGGGTGAAGAAGAGTCTCGACCCGAAGCATCACCTACACAGGTTCTCCAGAGATGCTGCCTGACCCACTGAGTTGCTACCAACATTTTGTGCCCATCTCGATATAAAACACACATCTTAGAGTGGCAGAGAACACAAAGCTTCAAGCCAATCCAAACTGGATCAGAAACCATTAGACAGATTATACTGTGTCTCTTTAGTAATAAGTTGAACAGATTCCGAGTTGCTGGAAGCATAAACACAGTCACCCTGACTATAAAGGAAGGCCATCATTACTGCGCTTAGCAAAATGCTCTCTCATAGCAAGTGACAAGGCTAATTGCTCCCTGTCAAAATCTCTCAGAGGTGCACAGAATTAGGATCTGTCTTTCAATAGTAAATCTGGGTCTCTAGCGCTGTGAGGCGGCAGCCCTACCTCTGTGCCACCCTATCCATGTCTTCCAGAGATGCTGCCTGACCCTCTGAGTTACTCCAGCACTTTGTCTTTTTTTTTTTTTTTTTTTAAACCAGCATCTGCAGTTCCTTGTTTGTCCAATAAATGGGGTCCCGGAAGCAGTGAGCCAATATTAACAATTTGTAGGGTGGATTTTACAGCCAGCCAGCCTGCATCCCACTGTGCCCCAGCCCAAATGTTATTAAATAGAGAGAAAACACAGAGCAAGTTCCATGAAGTGAAGGGTTCGATCAGCTCCATCCTTTGACTTTAAGACTTTACAGAGACAGTGTGGAAACAGGCCCTTCGGCACACCGAGTACACACTGCCCAGTGAACACCCCGTACACCAACACTATCCTACACACTCGGGACAATGTTACCATTTTTACCCAAGCCATTTAAACTGCAAATCTGTACGTCTTTGTAGTGCGGGAGAAAACTGGAGCACCCGGACGAAACCCACGCGGTAATTGGGAGAACGTACAAACTCCGTACAGAGAGTGGCCTTAGTAAGGGTGGAACACGGGTCTCTGGCGCTGTAAGGTAGCAACTCTACCGCTGCGCCACCTTTGTTCAAATTGGCGGGTCTTTTACAGAGAGGCAAAGATAAGAGAAGATTTTGGAAATTAAATAGAAACATCTCCTGAACCACTGGGGAGGGGGGAGGAGGGGGGAATAAACCTCTGCAGAAACAATGAAGATAGCAAATATTGTGTTCATTAAGAGGTTATTTCTTAGCCTGCAGTGCAACACCTGCTTTCAAGTATTCTCATTAGTCTTGCTCACATCTCCTGTTCCCTGGTGTATCTGGAACCCTCCAGTTAGGACTGTCACGAGTTATTCCTGAGCGTGATAAGCTGCACAAGTCAAACACTAGTACTTGGTGCAATTAAAGCTGAGTATTTATCAAAAATGATTTATTTGTCCGATTGTTATGTGGGATTGAAGGTAAACGCAATGCTAGCAGTTATTTCAAGAGGACCAGAACACAAAAAACAGGGATGTAATGCCGAGGCTCCGTAAGGTACTGGTTCGGCCGCATCTGGAGTATTGTGAGCAATTTTGGGCACCATATCCGAGGAGGGATGTGCTGGCTCTGGAGAGGGTGCAGAGGAGATTTACAAGAATGATCCAAGGAATGAGTGGATTAACATATGAGCGTTTGATGGCACTGGGCCTGTTCTCACTGAGGCTTAGAAGGACGAGGGGGGGGGGGGGGGGGTCGTTGGAACTTAACAAAGAGTGAAAGACCTGGATAGGGTGGATGTAGTGATGGTGTTTCCACTGGTGGGAGAGTCGAGGATCAGAGGACCCACCCTCAGAATTAAAGGACATTCCTTTAATAAAGAGATGAGAAGGGATTTCTTTAGTCAGAGGATGGTGAATCTGTGGAATTCATTGCCACAAAAGACTGGAGGCCAAGTCAATGGATACTTTTGAGGCAAAGATCGATAGATTCTTGATTAGTACAGGTGTCAGAAGTTGTGGGGAGATGGCAGGAGAATGGGGTTAGGAGGGAGAGATAGATCAGCCATGATTGAATGGCGGAGTAAACGATGCTATCTCATGAGCTTCTGAACTAATGAACCCTCAAAAAGGTCAAGGCCTGCCATGAGAGGCCAAAGGTCAGGCTCCCTGCTCAACCCAGGGGAGGGAAGGCACCACAGATTCACCATCCTCTGACTAAAGGAATTCAGCAGGTGAGGCAGCATCTATGGAGCAAAGGAATAGGTGACGTTTCTGGTCAAGACCCTTCTTCAATGTGGGAGGGAATGTTAGTTTGGCCTGAACTCCATTTCAGTGTCTAGGTGTACTTATTTAATAGTTCTTCCTGAATGACTGCACAGACAGGTCATAAAACCATAACCTTCTTCTCACAAAAACAAACCCCAGCACTTTGTGTCTATCTCTGGTAGAAACCAGCAGTTCTTTGTTTCTACACTTTTGTTTTTTTGTTTATTTTAACAGCCTCTGCAAATGCTGAGTAAAACACAAAAGGACACAGAGTGCTGGAGTAACTCAACGGGTCAGGCAGCATCTCTGGAAATAAGTGTATATGGACAGTGTAGTTCAGGTCAAACTACCGTTCTGTCCAGCTTTGATAAAATAACACTTTATTGGTGGTGACAAAACTCTATAGTGATAAAAACACGAGTACATTGAAAGAACAAATAGTTTCATAACCATTTCTAATTGTGTGAATATAAATATCGTTATATTATTTCACAATGACTGGTAACGTCATTTAATCAGGCAATGGAAACTAACTAGCAGGGTGGCACAGTGGTGCAGCGGTAGAGTTGCTAATTTTGACCTTGACTGCGGGTGCTGTCTGTGTGGAGTTTGCACGTTCTCCTCGTGACCGCATGGGTTTTCTCCGGGTGCTCCGGTTTCCTCCCATGCTCCAAAGGCGTGCAGGTTTGTAGCTTAATTGGCTTCATTAAATGCCCCCTAGTGTATAGGAGAGAACCAGTGCATGGACTCGGTGGGCCAAATGGGCTGTTTCCATGCTATATCGCTGAACTAAAAGCAGTGTGGGACCGCTTTTCCATAATGTGGAGGAGTTCCTCAAGACGGCACCTTCTCGCTGGATGTACTGCATGCTTGTCAATTTGAGACGTTAAGATTTGATTCCCCAAACAATGCAGGTAGGGAAAGTACATTCCCCATTATGCACCCCTTACTGCCGCCTCAGTGAAGGAGACCTGCAAACGTCTGTCATCGTGCGGTAAAAGGGCAAGGCTCCCGCTTCCTGTGTGTAGTGTACACAGATGTCTTATTGGGACACACACAGCCCGACCAAGTGTGGAAGCCAGTCAGAGATGCTTAGCATGCAAGATGACGGGTGGAGGTTCATTGCTCAAGATCAGTCTGCAAGCATGGAGCATTGTTATCTTTCCAGCTGCTTATCCACCTTGGATCGTCTACTCATTACCGCGCTGGTTTGCAGAGCTATTCGGAGCGGAGTGAAACTAATTTCTGTACCTGTGACAGGTCTATCACTCCTTGCTTCCATTGTTGCTCAGTCAGTCGATGTCCTGGAGTTTTATAGTTATGCCCTGCTGCAAGATTGCATTGTATGGGGATGTTGATTTTACAGCTTCACCATTAAAAGTGATATCTTGATACTTTTGTCAGCCTCGGAACAGGCTGTTGACAAGCAAGGTTGGTAATCTCGTTTGGCAGACAGGAAGCAACAGAAACCGAGGCCTGGTGATCACAGCTCACCCCGAGTCTATTATTACCATTCATCCGAGATTCATCAGCCACGCAACACAGCTCTTCCACACTGCAGAACGTGATATTGGATCACACACATCGAAACCCAATAACCTCCCATCAAGCATATCCAGATATTTGTTTAACCCTAAACTTCCGAGCTAGAGAACCTAGTTCTAAAGGGCAAGAGGAAGTACAAAGATTTTAGCATGGAAACATAAAATATGGGGAAGGTAAAATGGGCCCAGTGCACGTTTCATGGAAACTCAATGGTCACTGCAAACTCTAGACGTACCGCACAGCGAAAGGCCCATTGACCCATCGGGTCTGCGCCCGACTAGCGATCCACCGTAAACTAGCACTATCCTAAACTCTTGGGACAATTTACAATTTTTACCAACGCCAATTAACCTGCAACCATGCCGGTTTGGAGTGTGGGACGAAACCGGAGCACCCGGAGAAAACCCACATGGTCACGGGGGAAAAAATGTACAAACTCTGTACAGACAACACCAGCAGTCAGGATGGAACCCGGGTCTCTGGCCCTGTAAGGCAGCAACTCTACCGCTGCGCCACCGTGCCACACTTATAGACCCTGAAAGGCCGACTCTATATTCTTCAGAAACTGCAAAATCAAACCCATTTGCTTTTGATTTCAGGGTTCTCCAAAGCATTTGAAAATCAGTAGTCGGAAGCAGCAACATGTTCTGGATGAACAAAGCTCGACTTGAGCACTCCCGGTTTCCAAATTATTTATAACAATGGGGATTGGGCAGAGATCCCTACGATTGAAAGCTCTTGAGGCTTAGGTTTATTGCATTTGCATTGCTCATAGCTTGCACATATACAAGGTATTGGAAGACCCAGTTATTGGAAAGAAACAGTTTCTAGGATCCAGCATGGAAACAGGCCATTTGGCCCACCGAGTCCTTGCCGACCATCAATCACCCGTTTACATTTGTTTTTCCTTTTGTCCCTTTAGGTACGCTGTGGACTGCTCGATTGAAGTCATGCATAGTCTTTCCACTGGCTGGTTGGCAAGCAACACAAAGCTTTTCACTGTACCTCGGTACACGTGATAGTAAACTAAACTAATCCTATATCATCCCACTTTCCCAAGCGCTCTACACACTCAGAGTAATTTACAAAGGCCAAATAACCTATAAACATACATATCTTTAGGACGTGGGAGGAAACCAGAGCACCCGGTGTAAACCCACGCGGTCACAGAGAGAACGTGCAAACTCCACACAGCCAGCATTTGAGGTCAGGTTCTGACGCAGGTGTTTGGCGTTGTGATGCAGTAGCTCTACCAGCTGCGCCACTGTGCCGCCCTTGAGACAACACACAAGGCACGTTGTGGGTTCATGGAATATTGTAGAATATCATGGGTTCAAGGGAAAGGCCACTTTCATTGCATTAAATACTATAGGATTCTTCATCAGGCCCTCAAACTGCTCAAACAAAGAACCCGTAAACTACCGAACTACCCGTCAAAATTATAAATCATCCACACATAGCCCGAACCCATCACTCTTAAAAACAACTGATGCAAGGTTTCCCACTCGCATCCATCCAGTTAATGGCTTCATCAATGATGTAGATGGAACAGTAAAACCTGCTTTCAGCACTTATGATTCAGCCATTTCGGACACAATCCTGCATTGGAAATTAGACCATACAGAAATCTGCACTTCAATAAAATGGGAACAAAAATGTAGTTGGGAAGGAATGAAACTTTAAAAAACATCAATTTTAGGATTTTTGCACTTTTCTCTGGAAATTTGGTCTCGCCTTTGTGTTTCGTGATTTCTGCATTACATGTGCACTAAATCCTGCTGTTGACTGGTTATTTCCCCCCCCCCCCCCCCCCCCCCCTCCCCTCCCATACGAGACTGCTGTGCCATGAGACCATCAGACATAGGAGCAGAATGAGGAGCCATGTGTGCAATTGAGTGTACTCCGCCATTCAATCATGGTTCGTCTATTTTTCCTTCTCCACCCCATTCCCCTTGCCTTCTCCACATAATCGTTGATGCCCTAATTAAAGACAGCACAGTGGCGCAGCAGTAGAGCTGCTGCCTTACAGTGCCAGAGACCCGGGTTCGATCCTGACCATGGGGTGCTGGCTGTACGGAATTTAAATGTTCTCCCCGTAACCTGCGTGGGTTTTCACCAAGTTTTTCGGTTTCCTCCCACACTCCAAAGACATACATGTCTGTTGGTGAATTGGCTTGGTATAAATGTTACATTGCCCCTTGTGCTTGTACGACAGTGCAAGTGTGCAGGGATCGTTGGACGGTGCAGATTCGGTGGGCTGAAGGGAGTGTGTTTTAAAAAAATGTTTAAATGAAAACAAACTTCCTCATCCCCAGTTCAGCAGTCTTGGATTTGGTGAGGTTTGCAGAGGCAGGAATTAACTAAAACAACAGCTCACCTACTGAGCTACAACCACACAACGCACACATACACGCATTCAGGCACCGTCTGGAATTTCCGGGAATTAGTTATCTGGTTCTATCATTCCGTGAAGGGCTTGCTGTGTACTTCTCTGACCCATCCACCATCTTCAATGATGGACTGGGGAATGATCATTGTGCAGCAAGGTTCAGCATTCCCAGGTACATTGATTGAAAAGGTGCAAGATATCCATTGCACTGGCTAGACTTTGCCCGGCCCCCTCTCTCTACCAAAGCACCCCAGACCCCCATTACAATCAGTCTTAAGAAAGGTCCTGACCCAAAACGCCACCTGTATATTCCCTCCCAGGTGCTGCCCGAGTCACCGTGTTTCTCCAGCACTTTGTGTTTTGCTCAAGATTCTAGCATCTGCATTTTCTTTTACATCCTTCATAATTGCTTATTTGTAAGAAAATATTCGACTTCAGGTGAATTCGGTCTTTAACCCAAAGATCCTAAAGCAAGCAAGATAGACCACTCCTTCTAAATGCAATGGGCTGACGTGTAGTACGCAACGGAGCGGAACGTGGGCCTTTTTTTCCATCCATTTCAGTAACCCGACCCGACGTGTAATCAATGTTGCGGGGGAACAGTTTGTGTGAATAAATTATAATTCTGAAAATGAGAAGATTTTTCCCAAATAACTTTTATTTTTACGAGGATGTTTCCGTAACCGGCTTCCGTCTCCGCACTAGTATCCTATGGGATTTTTGGTGCGGAGACGGAAGCCGGTTACGGAAATGGGGCCAAAAATTACCCATGAATCTGCCCTTGACCATACTACGTCTTTTTCATCGAATGATCCATCTTGCTTGCTATAGGATCTTTGCTTTAACCTGTGAGCAATACAGAGGGACACCACTTATACAGGCAAGACCTGCTTTGATTCATATTGTTCTCCTTATCAGATGGTAACACTGATGTCTCAGAGTGTGCTGGCCATTGATGCAACCCCCCACTGAAGCAAACACCAGTTGACACTGTTTTAATGTTACACTGTCAGAGATACTTTTAATAAAAGACAATAATCTGATGCCCTCTCTACCCTCTCCATTTAGTCTACTTAATCTGCAGCAGACATTGCCTTCAACTGAGCATTGTTTGCAGGAACCTGCACAGTATGTCTTAGATTATAATAAATTGTTATGTGAATTTGTCTTCCCTTTCTATTTCCCTTTCAAGCTGGTTATGATAATAATTTTCAAAAACAATGTTCGGAATCATTTGAAATGATGAAATGATTCAATTTATTGTCATTGTCCAGTACAGAGACAACGAAATGCATTTTTAGCATCTCCCTTGAAAGGGAGACACAGGGCGTCGCGGTGTGCCCGCGCCTGCCGCCGTAATTACATTCCATTACAGGCAAAGGTGGGTGAAGTGTCTTGCCCAAGGACACAACGACAGTATGCACTCCAAGCGGGATTTGAACCGGCTACCTTCCGGTCGCCAGCCGAACTCTTAGCCCATTGTGCTATATTTCCTTCATGCTCAGAATTCTTAAACCCAAGATTAGGGTTAGACCATGTACAAAATTCAAAACAAGTTGGACTATGGATTGGTGGCACCCAAATAAAGGAGGGAGATTCCCACCTAAATTAGCCCTTCAGTAAAACAAAGAAGTTACTTCACTTCCATGCATATTAAAGCAACATGTCCAAGGACATCCTTACTCGAGAGGACCCAGAATCAATGCATATAGTGCGTACTTTATCTGCAGGGTGGCAATGGTAGAGATGCTGCCTGACAGCACCAGAGACCCACGTTCGATGCCGACTACAGGTTCTGTCTGTATGGAGTTTGTACATTCTCCTCGTGACCACGTGGGTTTTCTCCAGGTGCTCCGGTTTCCTCCCACACTCCAAAGAGGTACAGGTTTCTAGGTTAATTGGCTTCGGGAAGAAATTGTAAATTGTCCCTAGTGCTTTGTGCTGAATCAGTCAGTCTGAAGAAGGGTCCCGACTTAAACTGTGGCCTGTACATTACCACCACAGATGTTGCCTGATCTGCTACGTTCCTCCAACACTTTATGTTTTGTCCGTTGAATATCTTACTCAGTTATCCTCCCCCTTTCCAGTCAATGGCAGATCAGGAGCAGTAGCATGGAGCATACATGCCACCAATGGAGAGAAAGAATGGGTGACATTTCGAGTCTCGACCCTTCCTCAGACCATTTTGAAGCAAGATCTCGACCTGAAACTTCACCCATTCCTTCTCCACAGAGATGCTGCCTGTCCTGCTGACTTACTCCAGCTTTTTGTGTCTATCTTCAGTTTAAACCAGCATCGGCAGTTCCTTCCTATACATGTCACTAATGGACTGGCTGGACCCAATACCCTGTTTCTGTGCTATAATATCTATTTGTTACATCTACAAACTAGCAAGTAATCCATGACAATTATACGCCAGGCTACACGAACGTCAACACTGAATAACTTCTGGTCTTGGAAAATAGGTGGATTATGCTTAATCATGGTATTTTAACCTAATAATAAATATTCATTACAAACTTTTAACTGCTATGTATCTATGAAAATTAGGCAACTGTACATCTAATGATACTTCTCTAGTAGACAATATTGGTGAACAAAGGAAAACATTTTGCACCATTTCCAAGTTAATTTTCGACTGGATTATTATTATTATTTTTATTAAAGAGAACTTGCCGAGCGAGGAATATCAAGAATATACCCACTGTCCTCTTTTCACACAGAGGGTAGTGAGTATATGGAAAGAGCTGCCAAAGAACTGCAGATGCTGGTTTACACCAAAGATAGGCACAAAGTGCTGGAGTAACTCAGCGTGGCAGGCAGCATCTCTGGGGAAAAAGGATGGGTGATGTTTCGGGTCGGAACTCCTTTAGTCTGAAGAAGGGTGGCAACCCGAAACGTCACCCATGCTTTTTCTCCAGAGACACTGCCCGACCTACTGAGTAACTCCAGCACATTGCTTCTATCTTTGCCACAGGAGGTAGTTGAGGCAGGAACTAACACAACATTTCAGACATTTGGACAGGTACATGGATTGGAAAAGTTTAGAGGAAATGGGCCAAACATGGGCAGGTGGAACTAGTGTAGATGGGACATCTAGACCAGCATGGGCAAGTTGGGCCAAAGGGCCCCTGTCCATGCTCCACGACTCTGAATGTTTTGGTAATGTTTCCAATGATGTGCTATTTCTAAGACTCACTATGTTACAAAAGTAAGGGCAATGATTACAGTCTTGAGCAGGTCGATTTTCTCATTGCACACAGTCTCGCTGGATTAAGAATGGAATGGCAGTTTGAGTCATGCAGTCATGACATTAGGAAGGTTTATTCAATGAAATCTGGACTCCAGCAAGTTCGGCTACAGGAGAGAGTTGTTGCAATCGCTCGCTGCAACATTTCACGCTGCTCTCAACTCAAGTTATACTGCAGCTGCCACTAATGGCTTGCCACATAAAACCCACACAACATCAAAGCATTATCTTAATGGCACACATCATCCAGTGACCTTCCCCACCACATTAACAGCAAGACGTTTTCATAAATGTTTGATATATATCCCAAACCATAAATCTTTTGTCGTTTAGCCACGACCCCTCTACACTGGTGTTTTATTTTCTTCAAATCTTTCAAATCTATTCCCTATAAAACTTCTCAAGCTTCCAGCACTCATTCTTCAATGCTGTCTCCCTCAATAGGTTTCTGTATATATCACCGTGCCAGACTGTTCAAAGGAATACTGATGTTGCACTACTTGCCAACATGACTTTATAACTTACTCGTGCCATTTTGAATAATGCCATCTTCTTATATTTCACTCTGCAGCATCAGTAACTTTGACGGAAGAAGGGTCTCGAGCCAAGCCGTCACCCATTCCCTCTCTCCAGAGATGCTGCCTGTCCCGCTGGGTTAATCCAGCACTTTGTATCGATCTCCGTGACATTCCATGGCATTCGCAGTGAAAGTACAAACTCACAACTCCATCAAAAACAGTTCCTCATCAAGGTAGAATGCATCCATGCCATCAGCAGCAGTTTTGGCAACTATTCAATGGCAAGACTGTGGCACTACAACGCCTTGTTATAAAGATGAAGCCATGAAAAGCGTGTGGTTTGTGTAATCTTGGGCAATCTATTTTTAGACCAACTCTCAGAAAACAACATTTCTTAAATGATTCATTGACAGTCTAATCATTTCATTCTGACCAGCATTTATCGATAATCCTTCAAGTTTAGTTTAGAGATACGGCATGGAAAAAGGTCCTTCGGCCGACCAGCGATCACCACATACGCTAGCACTATCCTAAATATTAGGGCCAATTCACAACCTCTACCAATTAACCGAATCTACAGATCTGTGAAATCTGTACATCTTTGGAAGGTGGGAAGGAAACCAGAGCACCTGGAGAAAACCCACGCAGTCACAGGGAGAATATACAAACTCTGTACAGACAGCACCAGTTGTCAGGATCTCTGGTGCTGTTAGGCAGCAGCACTACCGCTGCACCACCGTGCCACCTCCAGATTTAAGATGCTTTACATCGGACCAGCATTTATCAACCAACCTTAAAGATGGTTTGCAAAATGGTCATGATAGGCAGTAGAAAAGGGGAAAAGGGAATAAAAAAATGAAAAAGATGTGAGATTGAAAAGGATTCTATCCATGGATTTCTTGCCAATGTGGATCAATGCAGATACAGGATATTCAGCATTGTCAGGTTTGCCCAAGTTGGCTGTGCTAGTGTCCATGTCTTCAGAGACATAGAAACATACAAAATAGGTGCAGGAGTAAACCATTCGGCCCTTGGAGCCAGCACCGCCATTCAATATGACCATGGCTGATCATCCAAAATCCTGTTCCTGATTTGTCCCCATATCCCTTGATTGTGTTCGCCCTAAGAACTATATCTAACTCTCTTGAACACCAATGAATTGGCCTCCACTGCCTCTGTGGCAGAGAATTCCACAGATTCACAACTCTCTGGGTGAAAAACTTTTTCCTCATCTCAGTCCTAAATGGCCAACACTTACTTTTATGGAGTCAGAGCGTTACAGCGTGGAAACTGGTCCTTTGGCCCAGACAGCATCTCTGGTGAAAAGACTCCTGTCTGACTTCTGTGGAAGGATCTCAAACCAAAACTCTTTGTGTCTGCCTTCTATTACAATATAAAAATTAGGTCCCCCCCCCCACCCCGCGTTGGGGGACAGGGCCCACTTGGTCTAGTTACAATGTAAAAGTCAAGTCATTCAATAAGATTCTGATTGCAACCATAACTTTGTATTCCCATCCATCTTCAGTATCCCCTCAATTATCAACACTCCACCTACCCATTCCTTGTAAATATTCAAATATTTTATTCACCACTCTATGGGAAATAATTCTAAAGTCTCGTGGCCCTCCAAGAGAAAACAAACTTGCCTCATTGCTGCATCAGTTACTTTTAAACAGTGAACCCTTCTACTAGATTATTTCACATGAGGAGACATCCTCTCCACATAAATCTTGTCAAGATCCTCATGATTAAAAAAAAAGTGCTTGAGTAACTCAGCGAGTCCAGCAGCATCTCTGGAGGTCATGGATAGATGTATCGTGTCGGGACCCTTCTTCTGTCCCTTCCGCTGAGTTACACTAGCTGTTTTTAAGGTGAACAAACATCTGCAGTTCCTGGCGTCTACAAGATCCTCAGGATTCTATACGTTTCAATCAACCTTCAAAAGGTTCTCGACCTAAATTGTCACCCATGCATGTTGTCCCGAAAGGCCGTCTGACCCACTGAGTTAAGGGCCTTTCCCACATGGGCGTCATTTGCGCGTCACGCTTGTGCGGCGTGAAGATTTTGAGAATCCCAAATTCCTGGGGCACCCTGCGCTACCGTGCGTCACTGCCCACGCCACCACGTCTCACCACGCGCCATGCGCGTGTAAATGCATGCCATGCGCGCATCGTGACGCGCAAATGATGTCGTGTAAATGATGTCATGTAAATGACGCGCAAATAACGCCCAAGTGGGACAGGCCCTTCTTTGTGCCTTTAGTAAACCAGCTTCTGCAGTTCCATGTTTCCTCATCTAATTGTTCCTTGCCCAATCCCAACTTCAGTCTAATAAATCAATGCTTTTAAATTCACCCCTGAACTAAAATTAAATTGAGTACTCCATATACTTCAAAGCATAACCATTCTACTGTTGAAGTCTCTTCCCCTTACAATAAATAACAACATTGTTATCATCTCTAGTTATTTTCTCCACCTGCATACTCAACTTATGCAAATCACACACTAGTACACTCCAATCCCTCTGCATCTCGGGCCTCCCTTTATTTAGATAATCTGCAACTTTTTCCTCATTTTCTCAACAAAATGGTGTCTCACATTTCCCCACATTTCATTGGCCACGTCTTTTCCCATTCTCTTAACGTTGCCATTTCTCCAAGATATATATTCCTTCCTTTCTTTGTATAAAGTAATTTGCATTCATTTCTTTTCATATCTGTACATTGTGGGTGGCTCAATTGTAAACATGTATTGTCTTTCCACTGTCATTGGCTAGCATGCATAAAGTTTTTCACTGTACCTCAGTACACGTGACAAACTAAACTAATCAGGAGCAAATTCAGCAGAGATACCTTCAGGGGTGGCACAGCAGTAGAGTTGCTACCCTACAGCACCAGGGACCCGGGTTCGATCCCGACTACAGGTGCTGTCTGTACGGAGCTTACATCTTCTCCCCGAGACTGCATGGGTTTTATCCGGGTGATCCGGTTTCTTCCTGCACTCCAAAGATGTACAGGGTCGTATGTCAATTGGCTTTGGCAAAGTTTGTACATTGTCCCCAGTGTATAGGATAGTGCAAATGTACAGGGAAATCACTGGTCGGAGCTGACTTGGTGGGACGAAGGGGCTTTTTCCGCGCTGTATCTCTAAACTCAACAGAAGTTGTAAAACGTTGAGTCCCTACCACTAATTCCTCAACCACACCCCACGCTACACTTTGGCAACCATAAAAGAACACTTCCATAACTGTTCTCCGTTTCATCAGAGCCAGCTAATCGAGCCATGTCAGTATGTTCCCACTTCAACACCGAGTTCCTATTTTCTGCACTAACTGATGTAACATCAGGTTACATACCTCTGGAAACCTCAGGATTGCATGTTTAGTGTTTCAATAGACATGTTATTTCTTCAAAGATCTCCAAGAAATTGGTTCAATATAATTTCCCTTTCAATAAACCATGTCCACTTTGCCTGGACGATCCACCCGCCCAACAACCAGGCCGCCAACGACCAGAACGACCTGATTCGCCTCGCGGGGCTACCAGTGATGGAGGTGAACCCGGGCGGCGAGGCCTGTCTGGGCAGAAGGAGCCTCAGAGATGGCGGCGATGGGAGCCTCGACACTGGCAACGCAGGCCTCGGCGATGGTGGGGACTCGCGGTCGATGAGCGTGAGGAGGGAGGGGAAGACAATGGGGACCCGGCATGGGGGGGGGGGGGGGGAACGGAACCGCCGTGAAGGTCAATGGGGACCTGGACATCTTTGGAGTGCGGTAGGAAACCGGTGCACCTGGAGAAAACCCATGCGGTCACAGGGAGAACGTACAAAGCCCGTGCAGCTTTGTCCTTTGTTCCATTAACAAGCCTACTCGAGAAATGCAATGGTTTACTAATGTCATGCACTTGATATCAAGAAACTTTATTTGTAGCCCTCATTTTAAAGACAAAGACATAAGGAACAGCAGATGCTGATTTACAAAAAGACAAAGTGTTGGAACAACTCACGTCAGACAGCATCTCCGGTGAACACAAAAGGGTCCCGACCTGAAATGACGCCTACTCATGTTCTCCAGAGATGCTGCCTGACCTGCCGAGTGACTCCAGCATTCACTTCAGAGAGTTGGATGGCCTTTCTCTCCCTCTCATAGTTTTAACGAGATAATTCATGCAATTAATTCAAATGCAGACTACTTCAGAGCAATGATAGATATTTATTGATTCTTCAAAACACTCTTCCATTAAACCAACCATTATCACTAAAAGCATGCATCTCAAATAATAAGTCTACGATCAGTAACGTTTGCAGGTGTCAGGCACAGCTTCAGGGGGGGAAAGATGCCAGCCGTGATCATGCTGTTTAATAATTACTAACCATAAGGTTTTGAAATTCTCTGCCTTTTCCCGATTTCACCCTTCTCAATTTCTGAAATTTCCCTTGGTGTAGCCCTCAGATATCTCTGCTCCTGCAGGTCAGGCCTCTTGGTCATCAGAGTTGCTGTCTCCCACCTTTAGTTGTCAAAGCACAGACTCCAGATACTCTCCACAAATGTTTCCATCACTTCTTTTCATTCTCTTGAGTTTAGTTCATTTTCCGTTTAGAGATACAGCACGGAAACAGGCCCTTCAGCTCACCGAGTCCGCGCCGACCAGCGATCCCCGTACACTAGCTCTATCCTTCACACTGGGGACAATTTTTAACCAAAGCCAATTAATCGACAAACCTGTATGTCTTTGGATTGCGTGAGGCAACTGGAGCACCCGGGGAAAACCCACACAGCCACAGTGAGAACGTACAAACTCCGCACAGACAGCACCCGTAGTCAGGATCGGGCCTGGGTCTCGGGAGTTGTAAGGCAGTAACTCTACCATTGGTAGACAAAAGTGCTGGAAAAACTCAGCGGGTGCGGCAGCATCTATGGAGCGAAGGAAATGGGCAATGTTTCAGGCAGAAACCCTTCTTCAGACCCCATTGCATCACTGTGCCGCGCCCTTCTTTTCTTGGGCAGATTGCCGGGATAGAGGATGACTATATTCCACTCTGGTTTAGTTGGTTCCGAGAGGATTTAGTTTAGAGATACAACATGGGAATAGGCCCTTCACCCCTCGAGTCCATGCTGACCAACAATTACCCATACACTAGTTCTATCCTACACACAAGGGACAATTTATAGAATTCAATTAACCTGCAGACCTGCATGCGTTTCGAATGTGGGAGGAAACCGGTGCATCTGAGGAAGACCCACGTGGTCAAAGGGTGAATGTGCGGTGGACGATTGCAACCTTCACGTGGTCCGCCCCGTTTCGGCCAATGCAATCAACTCGACATACACAAACGGGAAAACAAATAGAACAAGTTGTCCAACAACTTTAGGCTGTGCACGCCACACATGAGAAGAAGAAGAAGAAAGGGCGAGTATAAAAAATCCACATAGACAGCACCCTTAGTCAAGATCGAAACCAGGTCTCTGGAGCTGCAAGGCAGCAACTCTACCGCTGCGCCATCGTGCCTCTATTAGTTTGTGCTCTACACAAAATGACAGCATCTGCAACTAATTGTCTCTCACAGAGTCCGACAAAGAGCCCCAACCCGAGACGTCACCTATTCATGTTCTCCACAGATGCTGCCTGATCCGCTGAGTTCCTCCAGCACATTGTGCATCCAGTTATGAAAAGTACAGCATCTTCATCAATAACATCCTTGCCCTGCTAATTGTTTGGTGGAAGCAACCACCTTGCCGTAAGATGCACGGCCACGTTAAAGAGTTTGCCGTTTGTGCACAAGCTGTGGAATAGCAAAGGTTCTGACCTTTTCGCTGGCACTGTGCAAGCAAGCATTGCTAATAGCCACTTTGTCATGGAGTGCAACGCAGCATTTATATAGGTAAAATGTCACGGCATTTCTCTCCATAATGAGTTCTCTTGTGTAGCGCAGTTCAGCTTCCGTTTCCTCAAAACTTTTACCTGCTGGGATTTATTTCCATTCAAAAAGGACAGGAGTGGACTGCTATTGATTATCTATTAGTTTTGCAAGACTTTCACCTGAAACATAAAGTTATGAAAATATCTGCCGGAAGGTGAAGTTGCCCAAGTTACACAGAGTTCAAGTTGACAACGAGATGGCACAGTGTAGCAGGTTTGTTGGTTAATTGGCTTTGGTAAAATTGTAAATTGTCCAAAGTGCATACGATAGTGCTAGTGTACGGGGTGACCGCGGTCAGCGTGGATTCGGTGGGCTGAAGGGCCTATTTCACCGTCTACCTCTAAAGTAAAGTAGACCAACTCTCACGAGAGGAATAGATCGGGTAGATACACAGAATCTCTTGCCCAGAGTAGGAGAATCGAGGACCAGAGGACATAGGTTCTAGGTGAAGGGGAAAAGATTTAATAAGAATCTGAGGGGTAACATTTTCCACACCAAAGGTGGTGTGTGTATGGAACGAGCTGCCAGACGAGGTAGTTGAGGCTGGGACTATCCCAACGCTTAAGAAACAGTTACAGGTACATGGATAGGGCAAGTTTGAAAGGATATGGAGCAAGCGCAAGGAGGTGGGACCAGTGTAGCATGTGAGCGAGTTTGGCTGAAGTGCCCGTTTCCACACTGTATCACTACGACTCTCACGTGAGCCTTGACAACTAATCCTGCCTGTGTCACATAAACAGCAAGCAGCACGGAATGACACACCAACTTCATCACCGGGCCGGGCCAGGCTGACTCTGACCCAGAGCTGCTGCCAGGGCCACTGGCCTTTAAGATCAAGATATGGCTACACTTTTAGGAACTTTGATCTTGATTGGTACAAAATTGCACCGGAAACATGGAGACTTCCGAGTACTGCATCAGTTTAATCTACCATTCCGAATATACCATTCAGGACTGAAGGGTCGCAACCTGAAACGTCACCTGTCCATGTTCGCCAGAGATGCTGCCTGACCTGCTGAATTACTCCAGCACCATATGTCTTTTTTGTAAACCTGCATCTGCAGTTCCTTGTTTTGTACTATTCTTACACTGTTACATAGGCATGATTGTGTTAATGTGGAGTAAGATTTTACACTGCATTGTGTGCAGGAAAGGGATTTTACTGTATGTAGATACTGTACACGCAACAGTAATGTACCATTGAATCCATTGACTTTAAATAGACTCAAAGAAACGTAGGAGTGCAAGGTGACGAAAACTCCTGTGAATGACATTTACACCAGCTTGACTCCCCATAGCTGGTGATAATCAGAGGTGTTAGAAAAAGACTTCTTCAGAAGAACAGTTAACAGATTAGCATTGGCTTGTGGATTGTGCACACTGCCTGATAAATCAGACACTGAAAAATGAAAAGTTTTTTTTGTTTGTTGATGTAAATAAAACAAAGTTTCAATGAAAATAAAGAGGAAGGATTTCAGAGTCAAGATAAAATCAAAATAGACTTTTCATCTGCATTCCCTAAAGTCAGCTGAAGAAACTCAGCGGGTGCAGCAGCATCTATGGAGCAAAGGACAAAGGCAACGTTTCGGGCCGAAACCCTTCTTCAGGGTTTTGGCCCGAAACGTTGCCTATTTCCTTCGCTCCATAGATGCTGCTGCACCCGCTGAGTTTCTCCAGCTTTTTTGTGTACCTTTGATTTTCCAGCATTTGCAGTTCCTTCTTAAACCCTAAAGACACTTAGACAGTTGGTCAACTTCAACGGAAAGCCAGTTGACTTAAGCAGACTTGGTTTCGCAGGTGAATGGAAAAACCTGTTACTGAGGCACTGGAAATGAATCTCAAATGTACACACTATTATTTTGCAGAGCTTCTCTGCAGGGTAATGTGGCTGATTCAATCCGACCTTAGCAAGCATTGGTGTCGGCAGAAATCAAATCCAAACGGCAAACCTCCCGTACAGTTGCTGGTCCCTTAATATTGAGTTCCTGATTTCTAATCAGCTTTTGGTACTTTAGAGATAGTGCGTTAACAGGCCCTTCAGCCCATCGAGTCCTCGCCGACCAGCGATGACCCTGCACACTCGCACAATCCTACACACGCTAGGGACAATTTACAATTTTACCAAAGCCAATTATTCTACAAACCTGCACATCTTTGGAGTGTGGGAGGAAAGCGGAGCACCTGGAGAAAACCCACACAGTCATAGGGAGAACGTGCAAACTCTGCACAGACAGCATCCGCAGTCAGGATCGAACTCGGGTCTTTGGCACTGTAAGGGAGCAACTCTATTGCTGCACCAACAGCATTGAGCCCAAGGACTATCTGTCACTTGGGGTTCCTTCAGTTCAGCCTAGTTCTGTCAGTACTCAGTACCTCCACTAGATGGAGAACATTAAATCACAGCCTTGCACCTCTGGAGAGGAGGGGGTAAGTGAAAGGGAGCAAACATCAGTGGCAGTGAAAGGCTGCCATGTCAATAGTTCAGTCAAAGGACTATCAGGGGGGGGGGGGGGGGGGGGGGGGGGGGGGGGACCAGAGAACTAGCTGAATCAATATGTCAGATAATGGACACAAAATGCTGGATTCAGGTCAAGCAGCATTTCTGGAGAAAATGTGTAGATGATGGTTCAGATAATACCTCAGTTGATTAAAGCAAGCCAAACAGTGGTGGCCCACAGCTGGTAACTCCACAGGAAAACCACTGGCCATCTTCACCTCGGCCCAAGGATGCCTTGGACTTCAATGCATGCTCACTCAAACAACAAAGTCCAACTGCCTGAATATCAGTTGTCCCTTAGAAGTCCCACCACCGAGCTGAAGAGGGAGACTCTGGAGAAACTCCAGGTTGGGGTTAGGCATAACCAGGGTACAACCAGGTCTTGAGGCAATATTGTGGTTGCCCCTCATTATCAGCAACAATGACTCCACTCCATCCATTCAGACATTGCACTCATTCATCTCCCACTTCCTCCCCTCTTCGGATGAGAATGGTTGGCAAACGGGAGAGTCTAAGAGGCAGAGGTGGTGCAGCCATCAGCTCGGTAACGTCAGTGGGGAATGCAGAATTGGGGATAAACTAATTACAGGATGATCTCAGACTGGAAAGGAGTCTAGAGTCAAACTTGCCCATGCCAACCACCACGCCCCACCTACACTAGTCCCACCTGTCCACACTTGGCCCAAAACCCACCCTATCCATATATCTGTCCAAATGCCTCTTAACTGTTATGACAGCACTGGCCTCAACTACCTCCTCGGGCAGCTCATTCCATACACGCACCACCCTTTTTGCATAAAAAAGTTACCCTTCAGGTTCCTATAACATCTGTCCACCTTCACCTTAATCCTATGTTTTCTTGTTCCAAATTCCCCTACTCGATAGTCCGACTGATGAAGGCCTGATGATTATTGCCACGAGATACACCGAAAAGCTTAATCCGCACAGCTCAGATGTTTCATACATAGAACCAATCAGTTCAAACTAAAGTCAAAATGCCACTTCTGTGGACCGAAGTTCCCGTTTCCATGCTGTATCTCTCAACTAAACTAGATTCTGCATGGCACCTTGTACTTCCTATTGTACTCGAGTTTGACGTGATTGTATTTATGTGTGGTACATCTGATCTGTTTGGATCGCATGCAAGACAAAGCTTCCACTGTCCCTCGGTGCACACGACAATAAACCTAAACCCAGGAAGGACTTGAGATACCATGCTCCTTATTTAGTAATCCTTCAGGGTCGTTTTGCTAGCCGGTTTGTGGGCTCCATGATGGTTGATGCGCCAAGTGCAAGATCAGCAGGCAAGTACAGGTGCTTGATGGGCTGAATGGCCAAGTGGTGGTTGAAAATAGGCGTGCGTAATTTACTGCTTTCGTTGGGCTTTTCGGACTGTGGTGAAGAACTATCGTCCATCTAGTAGATAGACACAAAGTTACAAAGTAACTCAGCGGGTCAAGCAGTATCTCTGGAGAACATGGATAGGTACAAAGTGCTGCAGTTAATCAGAGGCAGAAAAAAGGATGGGTGACATTTTGGGTTGGGGCCCCTCTTGTCAGAATCACAGAGGGGAAGCAGTGAGAGAGGGTTTCCCATTGAAGGAGAACTTCCTCAAAGTAAGCAAACCTTGAGGAGATTTTGCAGTGGATCAGACAAAATGTGTAGAAAGGAACTGCAGATGCTGGTATATATACCAAAGATAGATAGAAAGTGCTGGAGTAACTCAACGGATCAGGCCCAAGTCTGTTTTCAACCACTGTTCCCGCCACACACTCAACATAGTGAATACCAATTGTCACCCCCAACATCCAGGGCATTTCCTACTTGCTCATCGGTCCAGAGATATTGAGCCCAGAAATGGAGAAGTTCAAGTTCACTACTAAAGTCTAGAAAATATATATATTTTTTGCTGAAACTAAGTTAGCTCAGCACTTCTGGAATGGCTGTCTCTTGGATATTGACTGTTCCTGGATGATATATGCGAGTTCACGGTCCTATAAGAAAGAAATGCTGGGTAATTATCTCCAGTGTCTTAACCAATATCCATCCCTCATTCAACACTCCATAAATAGACTATTTGGTTATTATCTATGGCTTGGTGATTCAAACACTTGTCTAGATACTTCCTAAATATTCGTGTCAACTCACAGACGGCCTGAGAAACGTGCAGTGGTAAATATAAACTCAAACAATGGAAAGATCACTGGTGATCAGAAGGATGGACTTGATCACAACTTGATGAAAGAATGCCAAGTGTCGTAGAGCGAGGGAACAGGCCCATCGGCTCAACTTGCCCACACCGGCCAACGTGTCCCATCCTCACGTCCCACTTCCCTGCGTTTAGCCCAGATCCCTCTAAACCTGTCCTAGCCACGTACCGGTCTAAATCTTTCTTAAACGTTACAATAGTACCTGCCACAACAACCTCTTCCGGCAGCTTTTTCCATGCACCCATCACCCTTAGTGTGAAAAAGTTATCTCTCAAGTTCCTATTATCTCCCCCCCCCCCCCCCCCCCCCACCTTAAATCCATGTCCTCTGGTTCTTAATTCCCCTACTCTCGGCAAGTGACGGCATCTACCGGATCTATTCCTCTCACGATTCTGTACACATCTAATTCACCCCTACTCTAGCCAGGCAAGTGACGGCTCATCTACCAACATCTATGCACCCTGCTCCGAGAAGATTCTGATTTACTTGCATGATATATAGTTAGGATAAAAAACCCCTCAGCCAAGTGAAGCTCAGTCCCTTTACCCATTATAAGCAGTCTTTCGACCTCACCCTTCTTCCCATTCACCACATTTGGGTCATGGTACATAGTCATTCAGGCATGCCTGGCAGCAGGCAGTAAAGAAAGCGAATGGTATGTTAGCTTTCATTGCAAAAGGATTTGAGTCTGAGAGGGAGGTTCTACAAGCAGATTGTACAGGGTCTTGGTGAGCATCTGGAGTATTGCGTATAGTTAGGAATGTGAGGAAGGAAAATGCCAGGAGTGTTGCCAACTGTGGGATGTCAGGACTGTCTTAGCTTCTTGGTTTATATTTAAGAGGGAGTTAGATGTGGCCCTTGTGGCTAAGGGGATCAGGGGGTATGGAGAGAAGGCAGGTACGGGATACTGAGTTGGATGATCAGCCATGTTCATATTGAATGGCGGTGCAGGCTCAAAGGGCCGAATGGCCTACTCCTGCACCTAATTTCTATGTTTCTATGTTTCTAATTTGGATGCCATGTTAGACTTCCCACTGACTCGGCAAGGCCAGCAGCATAATCAAGGACCAGCCTCACCTCGGACACTCCGCCCTCTCCTCTCCCATCCGGCAAGAGGTACAGAATTTAGAAAATGGACACCTCCAGATTCAGGGACAGTTTGTGCCCAGCTGTTATCAGGTGACCGAGCCGTCCTCTCACCTAGAGAGTGGTCCAGACCTACCATCTACCTGGTTGGAGTCTTTACCTTGCACTGAACATTATTCCCTTTATTCTGTATCTGCACTCTATAGACACCTTGATTGTAATCACGTATTGTTTAGTTTATTTTGTTTCGTTTAGAGATACAGCGTTGAAACAGGCCCTTCAGCCCACCGAGTCTGTGCCGACCAACAACCCCCATACACTAGCACTATCTTACACACCAGGGACAATTTACAATTCTAACTGAAGCCAATTAACCTGCAAACCGGTACATCTTTGGAATGTTGGAGGAACACAATAGACAATAGGTGCAGGGGTAGGCCATTCGGCCCTTCGAGCCAGCACTGCTGTTCAATGTGATCATGGCTGATCATCCCCAATCAGTACTCCGTTCCTGCCTTCTCCGTTGACTCCGCTATTTTTAAGAGCCCTATCTAACTCTTGAAAGTATCCAGAGAACTGGCCTCCACCGCCCTCTGAGGCAGAGCATTCCACAGCCTCACAACTCTGTGAGAAAACGTGGTTCCTCGTCTCCGTTCTAAATGGCTTACCCCTTATTCTTAAACTGTGGCCCCTGGTTCTGGATTCCCCCAACATCGGGAACATGTTTCCTGCCTCTAGCGTGTCCAAACCCTTGACAATCGTATACGTTTCAATGAGATCGCCTCTCATCCTTCTAAACTCCAGAATGTACAAGCCCAGCTGCTCCATTCTCTCAGTTCTCTCTGTGATCATGCGAGTTTCCTCCGGGTACTCTTGTTTCCTCCCACGTCCCAAGGTCTGTATGTTAGTTGGCCCCTTATAAACTGCTCCTATCGTGTAGGGAGTGGATGAGACAGTGGGATACCATCAAACTAGTCTGAACGGGTGATCAATGGTCGGTGTGGACTCAGTGGGCTGAAGAGTGTTTCCATGCTGCATCTCCAAACTAAACCAAAGTGAGTGGGTGGCAATGGTGGAATATCCTGCATCATACAGCCCCACACACTGCACTTGAAAAAGAAAAATTACCCCAAGAAATACCCGAGCTCTGAATCCTTAGACAGACGACAGAAGCTGTCTGTTGCAAGAGAGACAGTGGTACAATATAAAACATAGGAAAACGAAGTAAGTCTTCTTTTAAATAGGGGTATAACAAATAAAACCCCTGGTGCTCAAAACAATCAGAGGTTTTTTTTTTGATGGTGATAATCTTTCAAATGATTGCATTCATCGATTGAATGCCATTTCATTCTCTGCCCTCTTGCGGGTATCAATGAGGAGATAGTTTGGCCGGGCTGACGTTTATTGTTGCGCGATAATAAAACGCATTCATCTGACAATTCCACACCAGGCAGTTATCACCAGATTGAACTGCCGACTAAATCTTCCCTCACTACAGTGGCGCGCCATCCAGCTCCATTCTTCAGCTAATCCCCAGTGTTGTCAGTGGCCGTGAAATCCTCTCAACAAGCTTGTGAGCTAATACTCACATTATTCTCTTTCCCTGCAAGCCTCCTGAGAACAAGGAAAACCCCCCCAGCCCCTTAAATGCGGCAACAAAGCTACCTTTTATGTCGGAGTATAACTCTGTCCGTTGTGTTGGTCAACGGCAGCTTTAGACTACAGACAAGAGGATTACCCTGTAGCTCACAAGCTGTGATGTCCAGCTAGACGGCTAAGCCACCCGACCCCCCACCCCCACAACCGCTATAATCCTTATTATGCACTTTCCCCGCAAGTAAAACAGCTGCATGATGAGCCATTTGTGGACTGACCGAGAACTCTTTGCTTATTGAGCATAAAGTACGTCCAGGTTTTTTCAACTTCCTCCAAATGGGGCCTTTTAAACGTATATAGCAATTGATAGCAATTGATAGCCTTTTATTGTCATTCAGACCGAAGTCTGAACGAAATTGCAGCAGTCATACATATAATACCATACAATAAAACAACAATAAACACACATTAACATCCACCACAGTGAGTCCACCCAGCATCTCCTCACTGTGATGGAGGCAAAAGTCTTAGGTCACAGTCTCTTCCCTCCTCTTCTCCCTCTGCGCTGGGGCGATACCCCCCGGGCGATGTTAAGAACAGTCCCGCGGCTCAAACACCGCGGCCCGGGGTGGTTGAAGCTGCCGCCCACCAGTCCTGCAGAAGCAGCTGCTGGCCCGCGGCCGAACCCTGGACTCAGGCCACCGCCGCCAGAACACCGTCCCAGCCACCCTCACGTGAGTACTGCGCCGTCTTCAGCCTCGGGCTGGGCCGCCCCGACTTGGGCGCCGAACCTCCCCCGGACCGGGCCACCCCGACTTGGGCGTCGCTTCTCCCCCCTGACCGGGGATATACGTGTCATCGCTTAAATTACTGTACTGTTTAGAAGGAGTTTCCACTAGTGGGAGAGTCTAGGACCAGAGGGCACAGCCTCAGAATAAAAGGGCTTGCCTTCAGGAAGGAGATGAGGAGGAATTTCTTTATACAGAGGGTAGTGAATCTGTGGAATTCATTGCCACAGATGGCTGTGGAGGCCAAATCAATGGATATTTTTAATACGTAGATCGACAGATTCTTGATTAATACAGGTGTCAGGGGTTATGGGGAGAAGGTTAGAGAATGGGTTTGAGAGGGAAAGAGAGATGGCGGAGTAGACTTGATGGGCCAAATTCCGCTCCTATAACTTATGACCGACTTGCTGTCTATCTATTCATGTTCTGCATTCTTTAGATGGTAGATGGTGCCTTCAACAACAGAAATAGCTTGCCAGAAACCGAACCTCAAGCTGAATTTTCACTGAAAGCCAAGGTCAGTGAAGAGCAATCAAGAGTCACTTTTCCTTTCATATCATCTAACCATTAAAAGCATTACCTCACTGCTGAGTGTATTGAACGCAACCTGTAAATATTCTCTGGGCATTCAGTGACCTATAAGACTTGGTCAATCAGTGGATAAGTGTGCAGAGATAACATGGGAGTCGTCCACTCTCATTAGGAACTGTTAAAACCCCTGTCCCATGGTACGAGTTCATTCCACAAGCTCACCCGAGTTTGCCCCGATTCGAACTCAGAGATTTACGGTAATGGCCACTCGCTGGTACTCGGGGCTCTCGTGGACATTTTTCGACATGTTGAAAAATCTTCACGACTCTCCCGAGCTTATCTGCCGTTAGCAAGTCTTCCCGAGTACCTGCCGTTACCGTTACGAGCCGCTAAGAGACGTCCCGAGCTCCGACGTACCCGCTACGTTCATTCTCCGTGCTTACCACGAGTTTGATATTTTTTAAACTCGGGAGAGCTCTTGGAATGAACTCGTACCATGGGACAGGAGCTTTAAGTTAGGCTACTCTTGCCCCGTGGTCTCATCTTGTAAACCAGTACAGCCTGTTCCTCGAGTAAAACGCAAACATTCTGGAGTATCTCAGCAGGTCAGGCAGCTTCCCTGGACAGGATAGACATTAAAAAGCTGGAGTAACTCAGAGGGACAATCAGCGTCCCTGGAGGAATGGGTGACATTTCTGGTCAAGACCCTTCTTCAGACCAAATAAAATAGCCAGCAGTTTGAAATAAAGAGGTCTAGAGAGGGTAGAAGTTCGTTCTGGGGGGTCCAAGAGGGGGGGGACCGGTGGAGACGGGGGAAGGGGTCATCACTGGGTGGTGAGAACCGAGGCAGAGGTGACGGAAGAAAAGGTTGGGCAGGGAAACCGTTGAGTTGGGGGATGGGGGAATGAAGGGGCCTCTGTTGAGGACAAACCGTTCCGTATCGGAGAGGGGGAAGTCTGGGGGGGGGGGGGGGGGGGAGATGGTGGCACGACAAGGGTGGGAGTTGGGGGATCAGTGGAGAGTCGGGGCGAGGTCTGGAGAGGACATGGATAGGCAACGCTTTGGATCGAGTCCTTTCTTCAGACTTTGTGCTTTGCTGAAGATTCCAGCATTTGCAGTTCCTCCTGTCCACCCATCCCTTCTCTGAGTTGTCATATATGTTTCTTCTCGTTGAAGTCACAATGTAGCTTTCTCCGACTTTGGTTAAGCCGCATCTGGAATGTTGCGTGCAGATCTGGTCATCTCATTACAGGAAGGATGTGGTGCTTTGGAGAGGATGCAGAGGAGGTATACCAGAACAACGCCATGATGAGAGGGCATTAACTACAAGGAGAGGTTGGGCAGACTTGGATTGTTTTCTCTGCAACGCCAGAGACCTGCTAGAAGTGTATAAAATTACGAGGCACATGGATAGGGTAGATAGTCAGAACTTTTGAGGTTGGGAAAAATCAAATACTAGAGGGCATAGTTTGTAGTTTTAGTTTTTGAGAAGCAGCATGGAAACAGGTCCTTTGGCGCACCAGGTCCTCATTGATCAACAGTCACTCATACACTAGATCTATGTCCTACAGACTAGGGACAATTTACAGAAGCCAATTAACCTGCACTTATTTGGAATGTGGGAGGAAACCGGAGATCCCGGAGAAAACTTGTGGTGACAAGCAGAAGGTAGAAACTCCATACAGACAGCACCCGTAGTGAGGATTGAACACTGCTCTCTGGTGCTACAAGGCAGCAACTCTACCACTGCGCCACTCTTCCACCCATTAGCTTTAAGGCACGAGGCACAAAGTTAAGAGGAGATGTGCAGGGCAAATTTTCTTTTTAACCACAGAGGGTGGTGAATGCCTGGAATGCATTGCCGGGGTGGTAGCTGGTGCAGATACATTAGTGGCATTCAAGAAAGATTGGGTAGGCAGAAGCACGGAATGGAGGGATATGGGTAGATAAGTAATGGTCTTGGCATCATGTTTGGCACAGGCATTGTGGGCAGACGGGCCTGTTCTCATGCTGCACTGTTCTAATGCCTGGATCAGGAGGCCTTGGGTACACCCAAAAGTGCAAGAACAAGCTCTGTCCAAGGCTTCCTTGAGGGTCCATGGTCATCCATATCAGGGAAGAAATGGGCCCCAACAGCTCACTCGGTCTGAAGAGTTACCATTCAGCCTGTGCAATGGAGGGGTAACATTTTTAATCAAAGGGTGATGGGTGCATGGCACAAAGCCACTGGGGGGGGGGGGGGGGGGGGGGGGGGGGGGGGGGGGTGGGGGGGTCGTTGAGGCTGGTGCTATCATAATGTTTAATAGACATTTAGACAGGTACATGGATAGATTGGGTTTAGAGGGATATGGGCCAAGCACAAGAAGGTGGAACTAGTGTGGATGGGGCATGTTAGTGGTCGTGGGCAAGGCGAGCCGAAGGGCCAGTTTCCACTATAACTATGACTCAGGAGGCACAGTGGTAGAGTTGCTGCCTTACAGCAACATAGGCCCATGTTCGATCCCAACTACGAAGGCTGTCATAGAAACATAGAAATTAGGTGCAGGAGTAGGCCATTCGGCCCTTCGAGTCTGCACCGCCATTCAATATGATCATGGCTGATCATCCAACTCAGTATCCCGTACCTGCCTTCTCTCCATACCCCCTGATCCCCTTAGCCACAAGGGCCACATCTAACTCCCTCTTAAATATAGCCAATGAAGTGGCCTCAACTACCCTCTGTGGCAGAGAGTTCCAGAGATTCACCACTCTCTGCGTGAAAAAAGTTCTTCTCATCTCGGTTTTAAAGGATTTCCCCTTTATCCTTAAGCTGTGACCCCTTTCCTGGACTTCCCCAACATCGGGAACAATCTTCCTGCATCTAGCCTGTCCAACCCCTTAAGAATTTTGTAGTTTCTATAAGATCCCCTCTCATTCTTCTAAATTCTAGAGAGTATAAACCAAGTCTATCCAGTCTTTCTTCATAAGACAGTCCTGACATCCCAGGAATCAGTCTGGTGAACCGTCTCTGCACTCCCTCTATGGCAATAATGTCCTTCCTCAGATTTGGAGACCAAAACTGTACAATACTCCAGGTGTGGTCTCACCAAGACCCTGTACAACAGCAGTAGAACCTCTCTGCTCCTATACTCAAATCCTTTTGCAATGAAAGCTAACATACCATTCGCTGTCTGTACAGGGTTTGTACATTCTCCCTGTGGGTTTTCTCCAGATGCTCCGGTTTCTTCCCGCACTCCAAAGATGGAGAGGTTGGGAGATTAATTGGTTTTGGCAAATTGTCCCTAGTGTTATTGTACAGTGTAATGACTGGTCGGTGTAGACTTGGGCTGAAAGGCCTGTTTCCATGCTGGACCTCTAAAATCTAATGTTTAAAGGACTCCAACTCAACTAATCTCACTCCAAGGTAGACACAAAATGCTGGAGTAACTCAGCAGGACAGGCAGCATCTCTAGAGAGAAGGAATGGGTGACGTTTCGGGTCGTGACCCTCCTTCAGACTGAATCTCACTCCAGATTGATCGATGATTAGGATACAGATCAGTGGAGGAATGACCTGAGATTTAGTGGGGCAAATAAATAAGCAAATTTAAAAGGAAACTATTGACTTCTTAGAATATCACATCCCTAGTTCACATTTCACAGGTGGCATCAACATTTCACCATCTTGACATGAATCAGGGCTGAACAATTATTAAGTGTCAAAACCATACAAAATTTGTCCATCATTCAATAACACTGTCCCATGGACAAGAATAAATTATTTCACCAGCATAAAAGAAATTACATATGAAAAATAAAAAATTTGAAAAATACTTAATTCAATATCGATAAAAGATAATCACCAGAAATCCAACACTCTGAACGCATGCATCTTGTTACAGAGCCACCAAGATGTTCACAGCTCCGCCATCCCATACAACTCACCCCAAATTCCTTGCCCACCTTTTTCAAGTTCATATGTCAAAGCAGCAGAATTAGGTCATTCAGCCCATCGAGTCCACTCCGCCATTCAGCCATAGCTGATCTATCTTTTCCTCTCAACCTAATTCTCCTGCCTTCCCCTCATAACCTTTGACACCCTTGCTCATGAGGAATCTGTCAATCTCCGCCTTGAAAATACCCATTGACTTGGCCTCCACAGCCATCTGTGCAATGGATTCCACAGACTCACCACCCTCTGACTAATTAAATTCCCCTTCATCTCCTTTCTAAAGGGTACATACTTTTTTTTCTGAGGCTGTGTCTGCCAGTTCTAGACTCTCCCACTAGTGGAAACATCCTCTCCACATCCACTCTATCCAGGCCTTATACAATTCGGTAAGTTTCAATGAGGTGTCCCCTCATCTTTCTAAACTGCAAGGATTACAGGCTCAGTGCCGTCAAACGCTCATCATATGTTAACCCAATCTTCCTCGGGACATCTCAATCATAACATACAACTAGTGCAAACGGGTGATCAATGGTCGGTGTTGACTCAGTGAGACAAAGGGTTCCTTTCCACGTTGTATCTTTTTATTTTAGGTTAGATAAACAGCGTGGAAGCAGGCCCTTCAGCCCACCCAGTCTTTGCCGACCAGCGATCCCCACACACAAACACTATCCTACGCACACTAGGGACAATTTAACCAAGCCAATTAACCTACAAACCTGTATGTCTTTGGAGTGCGGGAGGAAACCGGAGCTCCCAGACAAAACCCATGCTATCACGGGGAGAACAGACAAGCTCCATACGGATGGCATCCGTAGTCAGGTTCGAACCCGGGTCTCTGATGCTGCAAGGCAGCAACTCTACCGCTGCACCACCGTGTCACCCCCATCCCCAACCAGACAGAAAGCTGACACAACGTCAATTACTAATCGTACTTCTAAAATATTAAATAGCGCTCTGGGATCTCAACAGTGTTGATAATTATTATATGTTTTAAATAAGTGTTTGAAGACACTTAAAAAAAATAGATATTCTCAAATACCTGCATGTATTAGAAAAACACTACTGACTAAGTGGCTCTTAGCAGCAAATCTAAATGCATTTAGTGCAAATTGTCTATTTCAAACAAATGTTCTTGAGGCACAGTGAGTGGGTTTGCATGCAGTGTCGCTATCCACTGTGAACAGATACAGAACAGTGCCATAGCCACCGACCAGTAAAATAGTACCACAAAATGTTGGTTTGCTTAAATCCTAAAGGGCCCGGCCCACTTGGGCGTCGTTTGCACTTCACGCAGGGGCGCGCGAAGATTTTGTGAATCCCGTAATACTCCAGTACTGCGCTTCACTGCCTATGTCACCAAGCACCATGCGCGTATAATGCACGCCATGCGCGCATCACAACGCACGCGTCGTGACGTGTATATGATGTCGCGCAAATAATGCCCAAGTGGGACAGGCCCTTAAGTGTACACTTCTTTGGCTCGCATTGTCCCTCTAAGATCATTAGAGGGCCAAAGGCGACACATAATGGGCAGTGACCTAGGATTGATCCAGACTACGGGGGGGGGGGGGGGGGGGGGGGGGGGGGGGGGGGGGGGGGAAAGAAGGGGGTGGTGATCAGTACAGAGTTTATACATTCTTCCTATGGCTGTGTGGGTTTTCTCCAGGTGCTCCGGTTTCCTACCACACTCCAAAGTCGTACAGGTTTGTAGGTTAATTTGGCTTCAGTAAAAATTGTAAATTGTCCCTAGTGTGTAGGATAGTGTTGGTGTAGGGGATGGTCGCTGGTTGCCGTGCACTGGGTGGGGCCAAAGGGCCTGTTACCGCATTGTATCAGTAAAGCCTAAATTAAATCAAATTAGGACAGAGATTATATTTTCTTTCAGTGTTATTTTTGGAGATAACAAGTTGCCAGTATTCATACCATTTATAAATCAAGCAACTTCCCCCCCCAATAATACCTGCATCTTCAGTTTTGATTTTGTGACCAACCAACTTCTAATTTAATCAACTAATAATATAGAAGAGCTGCTGCCTCACCAGAGACCCGTGTTCGATCCCGACCTCGGTACTGTCTACATGGAGTTTGCACGTTCACCCTGTGACTGTTTCCTCAAGATACTCTGGTTTCTTCCCACATTCCACAGACGTGCGGGCTTGTTCGTTAATTGGCCTCGGTATATTGCTCCCCTTGTTTAGGGAGGGAATGGGTGTGAAAGTGGGATAACATAGAACTAGCGTGAAGGGGTGATCGCTGGTTAGCGTGGACCCAGTGGGCCGAAGGGCCTGTTTCCCTGGGGCTGGTCCCATGCTGCATCTACTGCCACCGACCATCACAAAAAAAAAATGGTATTTTGTATGTAAAAATGATGTGCCTCATTGGATCAGAACATGGCCTTGTGAGCCTAGTGAAACACTGAGACAGAGGCCGACTTGCTCAAAGGTGGAAGATTTTAATTTGAGAGCTGCAAGTAATTTAGAATGATATTCTACCTGTAACAGTCACCATTAACTCGATCAACTTACAGAACACCATGGTCCGTACAGCTTCCAAGGGATTGGAATTCATTTTCTACTGGTCTAAACAACAAGTAATAGAAATGAGCTTATTTGATATTTAAGCTGTTGTAATTATGAATTAGAGCAAAATTGCTTTTTGACAGATACACATTTTCCAGAGCTCATACTGAATAAAAAGATTAGCCGTGCACAAAGATGAAAGTAGTTTAGAAATTGAGACAGGAATATTTTGGTCTGTTTGCAGCCATACTTTAATGAAAAGTTTATCTGGATATGATGACAATTTAAATGTGTTAACATTTAGTTTAAAGCCCTCTTGTGTTTGCTCATGTGTTTCTGTGCTTCATATTTTTAGGCAAGGCATAATAGAACTAAACTTGATTTGACTTTACAGATGTAACAGCATTCTGTACGTGTCGGAAAGGAACTGCAGATGCTGGTTTACACAGAAGATAAACACGAAATGCTGGAGTAACTCAGCAGGACAGGCAGCATCTCCGGAGAGAAGGAATGGGTGCCATTTCAGGTCGGGACCCATTCCTTCTATCCAGAAATGCTAGGTACACAAAAATGCTGGAGAAATTCAGGATCTATGGAGCGAGGGGTGGAGGAGCGCTGCTGCTGCCCGACCGGAGAGTCGGAGGCTTCAACGGTCTGTGGAATAGGCAACGTTTCGGGCCGCAAAAGCCGAGTTGCGGGGTTCAGACTGTCATCTTGGAACCGCGGGACTCTCTGGGGCTCTAAGAGCAAGACCCGAGTTACCTCGCACCAGCTTTTGTGCGGGACAATCCAATCGCAGCCGGGGGCTTTGACTTTGACCACACGTTCAGTAAGTTCATTGGTAGAGCAAGGAAATGTTAAGTCTTTTTTGTTTGTAATGTATGGCTGCAGAATCTGCAGTTCCTCAAGGGGTGTTTCTATGGACAAAGGAAATTAGTCACGGACTGCGTCTCTCTGTGAGATTTTGTGTTGCAGCAACGTTGTACCTGGTAAAAATTAACTTCCCTTCACGCGTTTCTACTCCCAGAACACTGCTCTACATTTTTTTTAAAAAACAACTTCCTTCCAGTTTCTTCCCAGAACACAAACTACATTTTCAATACCTCCTGTTAGTATTTTTTCCTTTCCAGTTTCTTCCCACCCTCCCCTCTCTCCGACCTCTTCTTGGAGGGAAGCCATGATAACTAAGGCACCTAAAGACAAGAGGGTCAAATCACAGCAATTACTCAAAACATCGGGAAGAGTATCAAGCGATCAGTTTCCGAGAAAATCTCAAAGGTTCAATTTTGAAGATTCATAAATAACTGAGAAAAGATAACTTTCAGAAAGCCCGTTGGAATAATGAACTTAAAACCAATAGCTGGAACAGTTACTAAGCCAACAATTCAGAGATACGCCCAATCAGAAAATAGTGCAAACCTCTTAGTTTAAAGGTACAGCGCTGAAACAGGCCCTTCGACCCACCGAGTCCATGCTGGCCAACGATCACTTGTGCACTAGTTCCATGTTATCCCACTGTCCCAGCCACTCCCTACACACTAGAGGCAATTTGCAGAGGCCAATTAACCTCCAAACCTGCATGTCGTTGGAATATGGGAGGAAACTGGAGCATCCGGAGAAAAACCACTGGCATAGGATGAACGTACATACAGACAGCACCCGTAGTCAGGATCAAACCCGGATCTCTGGTGCTGTAAAGCAGCAACTCCACTACAGCACCACCTCTTACAAACATAGAAAGACCTAGGGGTTAAAATATATATACTCCAATTCTTTAACATTTCAACAACCACATTGCCATGGTAGGCAAACATAGTAGTGAACCTACCTCACAGCTCCCGTGCTTCTTCTTCTATGTAGTTTTTTTTGGCAGTTGGCAAACAACTTTTTAGTGCAGCTCCCGTGCTCCTGGCTGGCTCCTAACTTAACCTGCTTCCCAAGTGGAGTGTGCACATTCTCCATGTGACTGTGTGGGCTCCCCATGAGGTTCAAGTTCCCTAGTGCTGGTTGGTTGGTCAATTGGTTATTTTAATTAGCTCAGGTGCAGCAGTGTTTAACGAGGAACAGGTGGAATCAATTAGCAAGTGAGAAAAAATATGTCACAGAGCAATGGGATGAACAATCTCCAGATCTTGAGACAATTGGGATGATCACATTTGTATTGGAAAGAAATGAATCAATAACCACTCCTCACCCCCTTCTGCTTTGCAGCTTTGAACTAAAGGTCTTTGAGTTCAGTTGGGAAGATAATTTCCTTTGCCAATTGGCCTAACCCATCACATCACCCTCTCCACAGGAGAAGCACCTTAAATTCCTTAAATTCACGCCTTTTTTCCCCTCAAAATCTCATTGATATTTCATCTAACTACAGGGGTGGGAGACTGCAACCTTCACGCGGTCCGCCCTGTTTCGACGAATGCAATCAACCTGGTGTGCCCCATCAAATAAGATCAAATAGAACAAGTTGTCCTACAACTGTAGGCTGTGCACGCCATACGCAAGAAGAAGATCTAACTACAATTTTAAATAATTTAGAAAATAATTTTCCAGGCCTATTTCAATCCAATCATACATCAGATCTTTATTTCAGAAAACAGCGTGTATTATGTCACTGAAAGTTAGAAGGTGCTTTTCCTAATATATTTATCATTCTCTTTGTGCCCTGACTAGTGTTACCCAGCTTGGAATGGAATATGCTTTAGTAAAAATCTCAAGATACAGCATCAACCTAACTCCAATGATAGTTTGAATACTTCAAGCATTATTTGTAGATGCCTGCTTATAATCTGTGCTAATTAAGATGCAGACACAGATTTACAATTAAGTTTATTCTCACATGTACCGAGGTACAGTGAAAAGCTGTTTGCTAGGTGCTATCCAGTCAGTGGAAAGACCATACATGATTACCATCGAGCCATCCACAGTGTACAGATACAGGATACACAGCATCGTTTAGTGCAAGATAAACTCCAGTAAAGTCTGATTGAAGATAGTCCGAGGATCTCCAATGCGTTTGATGGGAGGTCAGGATCGCTCTCCATTTGGTGATAGGATGGTTCAGCTGCCTGACAACAGCTGTGAAGAAACTGTCCCTGAATCTGGAGGTGTGCGTTTCACACTGTTGTACTTCTTGCCTGACGGGAGAGGAGAGGGAGTGACCAGTGGTGTGACTGGTCCTTGATTGTGCTGGTGGCCTTGCCGAAGCAGTGTGAGGTGTAGATGGAGTCAATGGAAAGGAGGTTGGTTTGTGTGATGGTCTGGGCTGCGTCCACAATTCTCTGCGATTTATTGCAGTCTGGGATGAAGCTGTTCCCAAACCATGCTGCGATCCAACCGGATAAAATGCTTTCTACGGTGCATGTCTGTAGACATTGGTGACAGTTGTCGGGGAGAACCGAGCTTCCTAAGCTTTTTGAGGAAGAAGAGGTGTTGGTGTGCTGGTGTATTGGCCATTGCATCAAAGGGCATCTCATTCTGTCTGAGGAAGGATCCTGACCCAAACGTCACCTGTCCATTCCCTCCACAGACGCTGCCTGACCCGCTGAATTACTCCAGCACTTTGCGACTTGCTCAGCATTCCAGCATCCCTAGGGTGGCACAGTGGTGCAGCGGTAGAGTTGCTGCCTTACAGCACCAGAAACCCATGTTCGATCCTGACCACGGGTGCTGTCTGTACGGAGTTTGCACGTTCTCCCCCATGACCGTGTGGGTTTTCTCCTGGTGCTCCGGTTTCTTCCTGTACTTCAAAGATGTGCAGGTTTGTAGGCTAATTGTCTTCAATAAACTTCCCCCAGTGTAGCAGCTGTGAAAGCGGGAGACCGTAGAACTAGTGTACACACCAGAGGCAATTCACAGAGGCCAATTAACCTACAAACCTGGAGGAAACCCACAGGGAGAGCGTGCAAACTCCACACAGACAGCGCCCGGGTCCCTGGCGCTGTGAGGCAACGGCTCTACCAGCTGCGCCAACATGCCGGTTATCGGGATAGAAACTGAGCTCAGGTGCCCTGTCCATTCGATGTCCCACGGAGCTACGTTTTACATGCTGACGGCTCGGTCTAAACAACAAATAAATAATAAGATATTTATCCCTGAATGGGAAGTCAGATTCTACACGACGATAGCCTCGTAAGCCAATTTGTTTGCAGTAATAGAGTGCCTTGTGAAACATTATCTCCATTACATTCCCCTCATCACACAACCTATTGTTCTTGAAGACAGGAGTTAAAGAGACTGTCAACTGTGTGAGCAACTTATTCCATTTGTGCCCTTCTCCTTGAGAAACCACAAACACTTTGTCTCCAGTGAGTCATGGAACACCATGCACGTCCTGAAAGATCTTTGGAGTTGCACATTGCACAACAGTCCTTACATCACCAAAACCTCTTCCATTATATCCTCACGTTAAGAGCCCCTTGATTTACTGCCAGGGTCCTGATAACAAAGCTGACTGTAAAATCACAATGGTCCCAATTTACTCTCAGTTAAACCCATTTTTCAAACCTCTCTCTGGTTTGTTTCTAAGCATGTCCCTTTTCATGTTTCCTCTCGACAAGGAGACGTGCAGGAAGGTGCCGCTGTGCCACCGTGCTGTGACCTGTATACAACAAAAATAATTCCACCGTACCCCAGGTTCATGTGAGAATAAATGACCGTTGGACCATTGAACATAAAAGGAGATTATTCCAGCCCAGTAGAGTCACACAACAATCCCATTCCCCCACTAATGTTCTCTGGGGCGGTACGGTGGCACAGCGGTAGAGTCACTGCCACAGAGACACAGGTTTGATCCTGCCTACAGGTGCTGTCTATACGGAGTTTGTCCGCTCTCCCCGTGACCGCGTGGGTGGTCTCCGGGCAATCCGGTTTCCTCCCGCACTCCAAAGACGTGCAGGTTTGTAGGTTAATTGGCTTAGGTAAGTTATTAAAAGGTAAGTTATTAAAAAAAAAAGCGTAATTCCTGGTGTGTGTAGGTTAATGTACGGGGCGGTCGCTGGTCGGCCCGGACTCTGTGTTTCCGCGTTGTATCTGTGAAATGTAAAGTCTAAAACCACTCGTTGCACGGATTCTAAAATTCACCTCACAGTCACAGAGGTCAATTTGCAGTGTCAAACATACCCACTCATATACCGACTCAACTATTAAATATTAAATACACCTACCGACGCTCATGACTTTGGGACGTAAGGGGAAACTGAAACATTCAGAAGAAACACACAAATGTTGTGATCTGGGTTTACTGCCTATCTTGTGGGTTGGCTGTGTACAAACTCCACACAGACAACATACAAGATGGGCATTAAACCCAGATCACAAGGACTATGAGACATCAGCTTTATTGACTGTGCCAAAGTGTTGCCTTAGATATGTATTAATCAATGAAGATCCCCCGTCATAACAAAGCAGCACATTTATTGACCTGCTCAGAACATTTTACATTTTTCTAAACCTAACTGCAAGATCTGAAAACGCATCTGACCTTTATATCCCGTTCAGCCATGTCATTTTTGCAAACACCCAATAAACTACTGCAGACAATCCAGTAAATGGAACCTGCTTGGTTTAGTTTAGAGATACTGCACGGAAACAGGCCCTTCGGCCCACCGAGACCGCGTTGACCAGTGATCAGCCGTATCCTAGTTCTATCGAAACACTAGGGACAATTTACAAATTACAAGCCAATTTGCCTACAAAGCTGCACGTCTTTGGAGTGTGGGAGGAAACCAGAGCACCTGGAGAAAGCCCACACGATCACAGGGAGAACGTACAAACTCCGTACAGACAGCACCCATAGTCAGTATTGAACTTGTGTCTCTGGCACCGTAAGGCAGCAACACTACTATCGTGCCCCATGGATTTGATAGATTGGGAGATATGTGGGCCGGACGCAGGCAAGTGGGACTAGCTTGGGTGAGGGAACTTGATGGGTTTGGTTGACAACCCTACTGCCACTGTGCCGCTGTGTCACCCCCTCTCCAGTCTCAGGTAATGGAGCTGGGAAGCAAACAGCTTTACTCATCCATGATGGGGTTGTGTCTGCCGGCTTTGTGGAGTCTTTAGACACATGGAAAATAGGTGCAGGGGTAGGACATTCGGCCCTTCGAGCCAGAACCGCCATTCACTATGATCATGGATGATCATCCAGAATCAGTACCCTGCTCCTGCTTTCTCCCCATATCCCTTGATTCCGTTAGCCCGAAGAGCTGAAGGGCCTGTCCCACTTGACCATTTTTTCGGCGACTGCCGATGTCATTGACTGGTGCATCAGGGTCGTCGAAAGATTTTGAACATTTCAAAATCCAGTGACTACAAAAAAAAATGTCGAGACACTTGAGGAAACACCGTGCATCGATACATCACGGCGCCGCATCACGCCGCGACTTTTTCAGTGACGCTGACAGTCGCCGAAAAAAATTGCCAAGCAGGACAGGCCCTTAAATCTAACTCTCTCTTGAATACAGTTGTACAGGGTCTTGGTGAGACCACACCTGGAGTATTGCGTACAATTTTGGTCTCCTAATCTGAGGAAAGACGTTCTTGCCATAGAGGGAGTACAGAGAAGGTTCACCAGACTAATTCCTGGGATGGCAGGACTTGAAGAAAGACTGGATAAACTCGGCTTGTACTCGCTAGAATTTTGAAGATTGAGGGGGGATCTTATAGAAACTTACAAAATTCTTAAGGGGTTGGACAGGCTAGATGCAGGAAGATTGTTCCCGATGTTGGGGAAGTCCAGAATAAGGGGTCACAGTTTAAGGATAAGGGGGGAAGTCTTTTAGGACCGAAATGAGAAAATCATTTTTTACACAGAGAGTGGTGAATTATCTGCCACAGAAGGTAGTTGAGGCCAGTTCATTGGCTATATTTAAGAGGGAGTTAGATGTGGCCCTTGTGGCTAAAGGGATCAGGGGGTATGGAGAGCAGGCAGGTACAGGATACTGAGTTGGATGATCAGCCATGATGATATTGAATGGCGGCGCAGGCTCGAAGGGCCGAATGGCCTACTCCTGCACCTATTTTCTACGTTTCTATTTGCAGCTAAGAATGTCAAATGAGGGGCAAAGAGAGATAGATGGTCAGAAACTTATACCAGGGTGAAAATGGTAAAGACAGTTTTTTTTAACAGAGGGTGGTGGGTGCCTGGAACATGACGGAGCTGACGGACAGAGGTGGAGGTGGAGGCAGATATGAGAGTGGTCTTCAAGAAGCTTTTAGATAGGCACATGGATATGCAGGGAATGGAGGGATATGGATTAAGTGCGGACAGAGGAGATTGGTTTAACCTGGCACCATGTTTGGCACAAACATTGTGGGCCGAATGGCCTGTTCCTGTGCTGTACTGTTCTATGTTCTAAGTACAACTTGGGTACAGTCACAGAAGATTGACAAATAAAGCAGTCCTGCTGGTACCTATTAAATATATGGAGTGGATAGATGCGTTTAATCCTGTGTTTGGGTAAAGGTTACGCTGTGAAGCAGAGGTTTCTTTGTATAGTAAATGAGATTTTCCAGAATCACAATTCCTGCCCTTTTCCCAGACAGAATGAAACAATAAAAGATCAAAAATAAACAAGTTTCAATTCTACTTGATGAAAACAAAATTGCTGCCAAGACCAAGTGCAATGAGTGATTCTCTCACACACTAAAACAACAGCTGCAGATGGAGAGGTGCGAAAACACATTTTAAAACAACAAGAAACACACACACACACACCAACTTCGATTACTCAGCGCTGGCATCAGTAGAGATGGGCAGGCAAGGGGCCCTGAAGAAAGTTGTGATGAGAGAAGGTGAATTTCCTCAGGTCTGTTCCTACTGCAACACTGCGACCCCCCCATTTCATCTGCTAACAATGTTGAGCTTCAGCGGAAGGATCCCAACCCGGGATATTTAAAATGGCGTCCACAGTTCGATTCTCTTGCCAGCCTCCTCTCACTACACCCAAGCATGACCCGAAACGTTACCTATTCCTTTTACTCCAGAAATGTCGTCTGACAGAGATTCTTGATTAGTACAGGGGTCAGGGGTTATGGGGAGAAGGCAGGAGAATGGGGTTTAGGAGGGAGAGATAGATCAAGTCAAGTCAAGTCAAGTTGATTTGTCACATACACATACGAGATGTGTGAAATGAAGTAGCAATGCTTGATTTTTTGTGGGACAAACAACCGACTGGCCAAATTATTCATACATATTCTTTTACATCACGTTCTGTAGATAGTCCCCGGTGAGAGGCGTTTACAGTCCATTGCCCTGGGAAGAAACTCCTTCTCAACCTCTCCCACTCACCGCATGGCAACGGAGGATTCAAAAGATTGACATGTAGCTTGCTGGGGACTGGGAGTTGTGCCTATCAGCATGGCAACGCATGGCGTTTGCCTGACCGTAGCAGCTGGGTTTGCAAACCTACATCTGCAGCTCCTCCTGTTGTATACCCAGGCGTCCCATATATGGACCAATGGTCCTTGGCAGAGACAAGATGGTAATTCTCCAACATCAAAGAACAAGCTTTTCCGTTGATCCTACTCTTTGAGATGTGGAAAATAAAACAACCTATGGAGCAAATGGCATTCACCAGTACTTTGTTAATCATATGCATCCTGTATAGATGACACGGTTTCAAATATTTTTTACCAAATTTAAACACTGCAGTCACACAAAGGTTAAATGTCTCTTTACATTCTGGGATAAACAACATGTTAATTTAAAATATTTAATTATAAGGGTAGCATGGTGGCGCAGCGGTAGAGATGCTGCCTTACAGCGTCAGAGATCAGGGTTCGATCCTGACTACGGGTGCTGTCTGTACGGAGTTTGTACGTTCTCCCCGTGACCTGCGTGGGTTTTCTCCTGGTGCTCTGGTTTCCTCCCACACTCCAACGATGTACAGGTTTGTAGGTTAAATGGCTTGTGTAAAATAATTGTAAGTTGTCACGTGTGTAGGATAGTGCTAGTGTACAGGGATCGCTGGTCAACTCGGGCGCGGTGAGCCGAAGGGCGTGTTTCCGTGCTGAATCTGTAAACTAAACTAAGCTAATGTCTATGTAAAGCACCAGAGAGGTGAAATGCAAAGCACTGCAAGGTTAATAGGCTCGAATCTTCATCGCAATATGGATTGGAAGCATCTCCCATTAATCACGCAGATGTCACAGATGCAGGTTAATCATTTGCTTCCATTAATAACTGAAGAGCGGAGTGGAGGAGGGGGGGATAAAAAAAAAATCAGGTTTCATTACGGTCAATGCATAATAAAGAGAATGAAAGGCATTTAGGATGAGATGCCCACTCAGTAAAGGATGCGAGTTAGTGGGGCAGCTTTATTTCATGAAATTCATCATCAAAGCTATTAAAGGAATTAGTAATGATAACTGAAGTACCATGTGGTGCCAATTAGGCACCGCATGTGGAAAATATACGGCTTGGGATGGTAAGCTAGCGAGGGAAAGGACCTTGGAACATGCACCAGGATTAGCACAGAATCTGGGAGAAGGCTTCCTGACACTCGTTCAAAGGCATGCTGTTTCGTGCTGATATGTATTCCACACCGTACCATGTTTCCACTGCACAAACCCGTCACACCCACTGCTGTCTAGACAGCCGACAGGTCATTTTCTGCTGTTGGTCACCAGGTTTGTACCTGAAATTGTGTGTCAGGTTAGTGAGATTCCCCCCCACCCCCATGAACCACTCTGCGGCACAGTGGCGCAGGGGTAGAGTTACTGCCTCACAGCACCAGAGACCCAGGTTCGATCCTGACTATGGGTGCTGTCTGTACGGAGTTTGTACGTAGCCCCTGTGACCAGGTGGGTTTTTCCCAGGTGCTCCGGTTTCCTCCCACACTCCAACGATGTACAAGTTTGTAGGTTAATTGGCTTCGGTAGAAATTGTAAATTGTCCCTGGTGTGTAGGATAGTGTTAGTGTGTAGGGGTGTGTGGTCAGGGTGGTCTCAGTGGGCCTGTTTCTGCACTGTGGTCTCTAAACTACACTAAAATAGACCCAAATTTGGGTGGAACGCGCAACAGGCAGCAAGTATTTGTGTGGGACATTGATGAAATACGGTGCACAGTTTTACAAGACGCATTGAAAGCCTGGAGAAGGGCCATGACCGGAAACATTACCTATCCATTTTCTCCAGAGCTGCTGCCTGACCCGTTGATTTACTCCAGCACTTTGTGTCGTTTTGGTGCAATACTCAGCATCTGCTGACGCAGTAAAAATGTACAGAAACAAAGAACTGCAGATGCTGGTTTATACCGAAGATAAATACATACTAAATACATCGGGTCAG